>NC_056728.1:980758440-980923440 GCF_019279795.1 Protopterus annectens | reverse complement strand
TGGAGGACTGAAAAGAAGTGAAGAAAATGAGCAATTGAATAGATTGATTAACAGACAACTCATTCACCACTTTGGGCATAAAAACAGGATTGGTATGCAAAGAGACCCTATCCTTGTGGAAAGCCAGGAAAGTTGGAGAAGTCATCAAAGCTTGAATCTCAGAAACTCTCCTAGCAGAGGTTAAAGCTAAAAGAAGAACTGTTTTCCAAGTACAAAACATTAAAGAAGCTGAGGCTGCATGTTCAAGAGGACCCATAGTAAGCTTATATAAAACATAATTCAAATTCCAAGGAGGTGGAACTGGTTTCCTGGGAGGTTTAATATGAAGGATGTCTTTAAGAAAAAGTTTTATTTCTAATCTGGAAGCCAAAGGTGGAGATAATGGCAGACATGCAGAAATAGCTGACAAGTGAACCTTCACTGATGAGTAAGCCAAACCACTAAATAAGTCACACAAGTAAGAAAGAACCACTGAAATATCCACTGAAAGTGGATCCAGATTTCATGAAAGACACCAAAGTGAAAACCTGTTCCATTTGGATAAGTAAGATTTTCTAGTAATTGGGCTTCCTGGCTTCCTTCAGAACCCTAAGCATGTCCTCTGAAAAAAGGTGCCTGAAAGGAATCAAAAGGTGATCACCCCCAGAGTCAGTTGTAGGGCTGACAAATGTCGATGAAGCAGAGATCCCTAGCCTTGTGTGAGCAGCTCCACTCTGTGAGGTCGCCTGTGATGATTGCCCTTGGCTAAATGCAGAAGAAAAGGGAACGGATGCTGTCTTAGACAAAAGGGAGTCACCAGCAAGATTTTTGGTTTGTCCTTCTGAATTTTCAGCAGGACTCTTTGAATGAGAGGAAAGGGGGGATGCATAAAGAAACATCCCCTTCCATGAAAACAATAGGGCATCTACCTTCCAAGCCAGAGGATGTGGGAGCTGGCACAAAACAGTGGAAGTTGTCTGTTCAGAGGGGAGGCAAACAGACCCAGAACAGGAGTACCCCATTGGTGTACCAAGTCCAGAAACACATCTGTCTGAAGCATCCATTCATGGGATTGAGTCATGGACCTGCTAAATGTGTCTGCCACAATATTTTGAGCTGATGGAATATAAACCATTTGAAGAGTCACCTTGTACTGAACTGCAAAATTCCATGCCATGACAGCTAACCTACAAAGAAGGTAAGCCTTCATCCCCACCTACATGTTAATTTACCAGAGAACTGTGGTGTTGTCTGTTAACACTTTCAGGGGGCCTGGGTGAAAAAGAGGATGAAAGGCCTGCAGGGCTAGAATAAGATCCCTCATTTCCTTAATGTTGATATGCTCTTTCCTTTGGGAAAGAGATCAAAGGCCCTGTACCTTCTTTGATGCAAATGTTGCCCCCCAACTTGTCTCTGTGATGTCCGTGAACAACTGTTGAGCAGGCTGGGGCAGATGAAGAGGAAGTCCTGGATTCAGAACAAGTTGTTGAATCCACCAAAGAAGCTCGTTTTTTAGGCATGGGAGAAGAGGGATCACAAGTTCCAGAGGGTGAGCATGCTGCGTCCAAACTGATGTTAGGTACCACTGAAATTTCCTCTTGTGGAATTTTGCAAGTGGCAGCATGCGTACTGTGGATGCCATAAAAACCAGAAGACTCAGAAACTCCTTGGGTGTAATGGAGGAGAGAGGCCAAAGGTTTTCAAATAAGGAAGTGAGGGACTGAATCTTATCTGTTGGAAGAAAAGTTGTCTGTTGTGAACCTGCACCTTAGAAAGATGTGGTCTTGTGAAGGGGACAGGGAAGATTTTTTGAAATTTATGGTGAACTCCAGACATTGTAGGAAAAGGATGGCAAACTGCAGATTTTGAATCAGCTGTTCTGGTAGAGGAGCCAGAAAAAAAGATTATCCAGGTATGAATACACCTGAATTCCCTTGACCCTTAGGAAAGCAATCACAGGAACCAAGCATTTTTGTGAATACCCTTGGGGCAGTTGAAAGTCCAAAAGGCAAGGCAGAGAACTAAAAGTGCATAGAAGCCCCAGGGAAACGTAAACATTTCCTGTAAAGGTGATGGTTGGGGATGTGACGGTAAGCATCTTTGATGTATAGAGATGCCATGTAAGACTGAGGGAGAATCAGGGGAAACATAGTCTGTAAAGACAGCATGCGGAAAGATGGCACTTTTAGGAATGTGTTTAAGTGGGAAAGATCCAGAATTGGTCTCCAAGGACCATCTTTTCTGGGGACAAGAAACATTGTTGAATAAAACCCTCTGCCTCTCAGGCCATTGGCACCTCTTGAATAGTGTCTTGAGAAAATAACTCTTTTAGATCCTCTGGAAACAAATTCAATTAGTTTGTGGCTGGGGGATTGTGGAACCAACATAAAAGGTGGGAGATTTTTCCAAGTCATGAAATAACCCTTTTGCAAATGGAAAGAACCCAAGAATCCTGAGTGATCCTTTCCCAAGCTGGAAAAGAGAGAGATAGACAAAGTGATAGAGAAGTAAGATTTGGAAGAGGCTGGTAGTCATAGAGTACTTGGCCTGGCTGGAAAGGATTGCTAGGCGGAAGGTGCAGAGCTAGTGGTCTTAGACTGAGGAGGTCTCCTAGCAGTCTGCTTAGGTCTAGAAGAAGAAGCAAAGGAGGAAGATGGGTGTGTTGATCTTCTAACAAAGGATGTTTTGTAAGAAAATTCCTGTGGAATTTTGGAACAGGAGAAACAAAAAGGTGTTTCAAATCTTGAAGTTCCTTTCCCTTTTCTTGCAAGAACTTAAATAACTCTGCAGCTGCAGAATCAAAAATATCAGATTTATCTAAAGGTGAAGCCAACAATTTTGCTTTAATGCCATCTGGAAATGGTTGAAGCCTCAACCAAGAGTGCCTTCTAAGTACAGAACCAGATGCAGCAGCTCTAGTGGATGCCTCAGTGGCATCATAACTGCATTTAATTGAGTGTCTCCACTTGAGAAGAAGCTGCCAAAAAAGACATAACCTGATTTTTAATGAAAGAATCTGGAAGGTGAGCTTGAGAGGCCTGAGAAAGTAGGTCCAATGAATACCTGAACATATGAGTTTGATAATTTATAGCTCTGATGGCTAACGTGAGGAAGTATAAACTTTCTTACCAAATCTTTCCAGAATTTTACTCTCTTTATCAGAGGGAAGTAGTTTTGAGGAAGGTGGCAACCTTGAAGATCTGTCTGAAGCAATGGAAACAACTGCTAGATCAGCTGAAGGAGTCTTACACAAGAACTTTCAGTCATCAAGCACCTAGAACCTGCCTTGCCTTTTTGGAGCAGGAGCCTGTGAGTCAAGGGTCTTAGAAGAGGAAGTGAAAGCATCCAAGAAAGCTGGCAACATGGGATACACAGCGGAAAGGGAAGGAACTTCCATTTGTAGAAGTTCATAATACTTTTTTGCTTTTCTGAAATCTTTGAGCAGTCCCACTTAAAAAAACTCTTTCTGTTTGTTAATGGTCTCCCCAAAAGAAATCTCTTCTACTGGGGAATATCCCCATTGGACTCCTCCTCTGAAGAGGTATATTCTAAAGAGGAAGTAATTTGTGTAGAATATGCTAAGGAATCCTTAGAGGAAGAATCATAATCATCATCATCAGATAATACCCTGTTCCCTAACTCTTTGAACAGGAGAGGATTGTGAAAAGGAACAGAAACAGCACAGGTTGGCTTCAAAGCCATCAAAGCCTTAAACATTCCCTGAGAAAAAGTATCCCAGTCATAGGATGAGGAAGGGGCTTGACAGTGTCCAGTTTTCTGTTTTTTTCTTAACATACATTTCTGCATGTGAGATATGGAAGAACTCAATATAAGTCTAACTTCTGTGACCGACTCTGGAATTTGTTCCCTAACTGGAGTAGGAGGTACATCCCTAGGGCCCTCAAGCACAGTGAGGCGTGGTTCACCTTATCCATCCAAAATGGACCTCCGCACTACCCCTGAGGATGTGCCTAGGTCAGATTCCTTAATAGCTTCCGATGAGGTACCCACCGAGGAATCAGACCTAACCTCCGAACGTAACACAAGGTCTTCACTAACCTCAATGGATACTTTGGTAGAAAGAGGCACAGTCAAAGAGGATTCAGGCCTAGGCCTGCTTACCTTCCTCTTCAAAATCAGCTCAGCCGGAGGACCCACAGAACCCTCCATAACGTTCTTAGCCAGACATTTGAGTTGTTGATTCTCTTAATAAAGATTCAAGGCTAAATGTTGGCTACATAAAGTTTTAGAGACAAAGGCCTGACAGATGGAACAAATGTGATGGTCATGATTAGGGCCTAAGGAAAAAAGACAAAGATCGTGGCTGTCTTAATATGGAATCTGCCTTCCACTCCTATACTTGCCCTTCCTGGATGACATGAACTAAGTACAAAAGGCAGTAGCAAAGAAATAAATTCCCAACGGGGCACTTAACTGAAACCTGGCAGCAGACGAAAGTACAAGTCAAGTGTTCTGAATGGCAGCAAAAAACTTCTGAGGATTCTACGTGCGGATGGCCTTTTATGGCTGACATTATCAGCACATATGTGTGACATCCCATGTACCTTGCAGTAGCTAAAAACTGTTGTATGCTGGCTGGATGTTGGGTCACTTGGCCTGAGGACTTCCAACATGTAAAGAATATTGCAACATTGAACAGAAGGACATCTAGGCTAATACTCATTTAACTTCATACTTTATAGCTAGACAACTAGTTGAGGATGTTACTATTTAATCCTAGTGTAGCAAGTCTTATTATGAGACATTTGTGCCTAATAGTTTCAAAGCATTGGATAAGTTAAGAAACAGGTTAGTTAAAACATTGTTGAGACTGTTCTGTTACACTAAACAATACTGTGATATGGACTGCATAGCTTTTCTTTCATTATTGCCATGATATCTGTCTGTGATTACAATTGTCTCACAAACAGGGAAATTCTACTTGCCTCGTTTCTTGAATCATCCAAGGTCTTCCAATCTAGAAATGTCTCTATAGTCAGGCCCTATTCTAGAAGTAGTCTTAAAATGCACATATAGGGATGATATAAGAAACAGCATAAAACAACAAAACATTAAATAAATTACTTTACTTACTGAGCAAACTGAATGAATCCCTGACAGACTAAGAACAGATGAACACAAGGATTTCTGCATTACAGTCTGTTTCACATTAATCTACAGAAAGTGGCACTCTGATCAGGGAAAGCCTAAAACAATGTATACTGTTTTCACATGGGCTGAAAACTTGAATCTTTTTTTTGAGTTGCTATGGACAAATGTTAAGTCCTTTTCATGGTTTTGCAAAGCCATATATAGAGGAGAAAATAGTTCCCACTGATTCTAAGTAAGCTGTTCAAAAAACGTATAATTGAAAATAAAATGATCAATGCCAAATTGTCAGAATTCAATATATGCAAAAGCAGTTTTGTAAAAATATAAAATCAGAAAAATAAGTAAAGAACTGATAAGCATGATTTTTCATAATATTTATTTATTTTTATTTTATTGCATTTGTTTACTGGGAAAGTCCACTGGGCCTAAAAAAAAACATTTTCGGTGGAGGCCTGGGGAGAAAAGCACCGACAAGAACACAGATGCAGAAAAAAAATTAAACAATTGGTACAGAAGTAGAAATAGTGTTACACATGGTGGTTACAGTAATATATACAGAATATATACATAAGTCAGGAATTTAGTTGGTTTGATTACAGTAACATATACAGAATATATAAATAAAAGCAGGAATTTAGTTGGTTACCAGATTAATTCAGAGTGGTAAAAATGGAGCTAGATTAATCAGCATTATTGTACCAGTATCAACAAGTAATGAAAGAAAAAAACAGTAAATATGGAGAAAGTATCAGTCACTGGTTGTAAAAAGCACAGGAATTTAGTTATAATATAAGGAGAAGGAAGATGTTAGGTTATAGAGCAGGTACATAGACAGGAAGAGCTGAGATGATTTTTCAGTGTTTGTTTGAAGGTGGTGGTGCTGCCCGTGTCTCTTATAGAAGGAGGAAGTGGGTTCCATAGTTTGGCAACAGTGAAGGAGTAGAGCAGTTGACCAGCTAGTAAGGTGGGCTTTTCTACTTTTAGAAGTAGATGATTTTCAGATCTTAGTTGCCTGCTGGGTTGATATTTGGCAACTAGAGTTGAGAGAGCAGGACAGTCTGTGGGCCTGTAGATTATTTTGCGTGCTGTAGTCAGCTGGGTGAATGAGAGATGGTGGGGGAGTTCCAACCAGCCTAATTGTTTCAGTGAGTTATAGTGGTGGGATGAGAATTTGGCCTTGGTGGCAAATTTGGCTCTTCTTTTGTAACACATAGCAAGTTTGGATTTTGTAGAATTTTGGATATTAGTGAGGAGAGGGGCACCATAAATGAGAGAGGATAATAAAAAGGGAGTTGCAAGGGTTGGTCTAGTAGGGAGGCTAAGAAAGTACTAGTGCCTGCACAGCATACCGAGCTTTTGGTATTTTTTTTTTGCTGTTACTGTTTATGTGTAGGTCAAAGTTTAAGTTTTCAACTATAATAATGCCTAGTAATTTAGAGTGATGGACAACTTCTATAGTGGTATTGTCTTGGGCTTGTATACTGAAGAGTTTTTTTTATCTAAGAGAGTGGTTTTCTTAGGGGTAAAAATTACTAGTTTCGTTTTTTTTTTTTTGGATTTAGGGCAAGATGATTGTTAAACATCCAAGATTCAGTAGAGGTGAGGGCATTCTGGGTAATTTGCTGGAGTTCAGAGCTGGAATTTGCAGTGCATATTATTGTGGAGTCATCAGCGTACTGGATTACTGAGCATTGTGGGAGAGTGGTGTGAAAGTTGTTAATAAAGATGCTAAATAAGACAGGACCAAGTATGGAGCCTTGGGATACCCCTGTGGAAGTACTGAAGAAGGGAGAGTAAGACTGTTGCCATTTAGTGGATTGCTGCCTATTGGAGAGATAGCTATTGAACCATTGTAGGGTAGGTGGGAAAATGTGGAGGGTGGATAGTTTAGGGAGGAGGATAGTGTGAGAAATGGTATCGAAAGCTTTGGAGAGGTCGAGGAAAAGAGAAGCAATTATTTTACCAGAATCCCATGCCTGGTTAACTGTATCAAGGAAAGGGCTGTAGTAGTGCTGTGCCCTGGTCTGAAACCATGCTGAAAGGGTGACAGTATTTGATTTTCAAGCAGGTGGTTGAGGAGTTGGGCATGGATGCATTTTTCCAGTATTTTAGAGAGGCATGAGAGAATAGACATGGGTTGAAAGTTTGTGGTGTCTGTGTTGGTGCTGCCTTTGTGTAAGGGGAGAATGAATACTGTTTTCCAGATGTCTGGGACAAGGGACTTTTTAATTGATCTGTTAATGAGTATGCTGATGGAATAAGCTATAGAGTTTGCAGCTAGCTGCAGGAAGAGTGGGGGTAGATTGTCAGAGGCTAGAGTACAGGGTTTATGCTTAAGTAAAAGTTTTTTTATTGTGGCAATGGGCATGTGGGAGAATTTTAGGTTAGAGTTGTGTGTAGGATTGTTTTCTGGGATGGTTTGGTCATTAGCTGTCTTGGTGGTGGTGGTGGTGTTAACCATAGGAAAGGTGGTGGTTAGGTTAGCTATGGTGTCAGTGAAGTAGGAATTGAAGAGGGTGGCAAGTTCAGTAGAGATTTTGTGTGGGTCAGGGGATGGGTTGCTTTGAGAACCTGGATGTAATATATGGTTGATAGAGAACCAGAATTTTATGGGATTATTTTTATATTCGCTTTGTAGGTGGAGGCAGTGGGCTTTTTTATCATTGGTTATTAGACATTTTGCCTGATTACAGAGTTGTTTGTATTGTATTAGAGTTGTATGGTCTTTGCTTTTCTGCCATGATTTCCAGACTTTATCCCTTGTGGACATGACTTATTTAGTGGATTTTGAGAGCCAGCTTGAATGGTTATGTATTATTCGTTTTTTAGCAGGTGGGTGCTTGCCTATATAGGATGTCTAGGAATGTTGGGTTAAAGAACTCAACAGCCTCGTTCAGTGACGGGTTTCATTATATATGGATGGTTGGAATTTAGTCAAATTTCAGATTGATTTGTATTGGTGTTGCCCTGGGGTTGGGGTGGTTTTGCGTAGGATATATGCTGGGTGGTAGTCACTAATGGTATTAGATAGTATGCCTGCAGTGATGACATTGTTAGGGTGGGACACTGATATCCAGTCTATTGCGGAGCCTCAAATGTTATTTTTGTGGGGTCTGGTGATGTCTTCAGTTAATTGGGAGAAGTTGTAAAAGTTTATGTTTTTTGCAGGATTGTTGTGGGCAATGTCTAGCCAATCAATGTTTACATCACCTAAGATGATGGTTTCATTATGTATGTTTTGTGAAGTCCAGGCAAGTATGTTTTCTAATACTGGTATGTTGTTTCCTGGAGCAATTATGCAAATGTTTTTATGGTTGTTAGGTTTTAATATAGAGATTAGTACTTCGGCTGGGGAGAAGTTGGGTGTTGGTTTTGAGTAGGGAATTCATGTATATTTACTAGGGAATAGTATTGCTACTCCTCCTCCTCTCTTGTTTGGCCAATTTGGTCTCAAGCATGAGTAGCCTGAGGGGAGATATTCTGTGTCTTTTACATATGATTTCAACCAGGTTTCGGTAGCTGCTATAATGTCAGGGTTGTTTTGTGAAATCCATGCCTGGAGTTCAGGTATTTTGTTTCTAAGGCTTTGGAGATTTATGGTTGACAGCAAGTGAGATTTGCTAAGTTTGCTAGGGCTGGGGAGGGTTGGACCTGGGTTGGGATGTACATCACCACACCGGGATATAATGCTTTGCCAAATTATGTGAGCTATACTTAGTTTTTTCTTGTATTTTGTGTGAGAAATAAAGCCTACTATACTCTACACACTCCTAACCTTAAATGTGCCCCTAACAGACCCTTAACCTTAAATGTACCCCTAACCAAACATACACATTAATCCTAACCCTAATATAAAAAGTCTTAACTACAACCATAAAGTGACCGACTTGTGTTGGCACTAGATATGTGGCCAGCTAGCATACTTTTGGTGCAAATTTACACAACCTGATGTTGACCAAAAAAGGTAAACAAACATATGCTTACTGAAACTGATGAAGGCCAAGTAGCCTGCTTTCATTGTGATCAATGTTTTTTTCAGAAGAAATGTATGCTACAAGACTGAAGTTCACGCAAGTGACTCCATTGTGCCTGTTACAAGTTAATACATAAACATTGTCTTATAAGAGATCAGAGCGCACACTTTAAGAAAATACTTTGCAACTGACTTCATGAGAAAGACTATATGTATATAGCAGATTCATTTTTCTCAGAAGTCATTGTTTTATTTTCATATGAATGTTTATTGATGTCTGTAGGTTCCTGGCCATTTACATAGCTCAAGCCAAAAAGTGGAAGTGAGAATTTCTATCAGAAAGAAATGTTTACTTTTCAAAATCTGCTTCAAAGTGATGTTGCTTCACAGCAAGACATAGTATTACATTCCTCTCAGAAAGAAAATTATGCATTTATGGAAATTTGGTGGTGAAGATGTAGTCCAGAAATCAGCTTTTGAATAATGCTGTTCCTAATGTTATTTAAAAACAAGATGCTGTTTTACATAATTCTCCAGAAAGTAAAGACATCACGATCACACAAAACAAATCAAAAATGGCATTTCTATTGCTAGCAAAAGTAGTATGCAGGGATAAACAGTACCTGCAGGAAAGGATGGCTGACAAAGGCATGGAACAGGGACACAATCTGCCTCACACCCTTACAGGAAGAGTGACACTGCAACCTGGAGTGGACTTTCTGCTCACTCGGTCATTGCTTGCTGGCTACAGGAACATTACACTCATAAGGGGGAAGGTGTATTTGGTCCTTAAAGCAACATGGATTTCTCATCCCCCACCCATGGGGGTGGGTTTAGGGCTATAGTATACTCAGCCACCAGTATACTAATGAAGGCATAAGAAACTCTCAAAGCTGTCTGTTTGATGACTTTTCCAGGTGCCTCCTGCCCCTTATAGTATTGGGAGATAGTCTGATATATGAAGGAGTGAATGGGATAACTGATTGGAGATAGCTTGATGGTTGGCAGCCCAGGACACATATTAACTAGGGAAAAAGCACCACACCTATGGTGTACGGAAAAGGCCTATTTTTTGTCCGTGTATCTCTGTGTTTTGTCTTCAAAGGAATATGTAGTGTTAAAAATAAAGCCTCATTTATATGACTTAACATACAATAAGAGCAAAATAACCACAAACAAGTACGTTTCAGTAAAATAACTAATTAACAAATGCACTTCCTTAAAAACATATTGCTAATTAACCTGAAGGAGGTATTATGAAATGTAAGGATAGATACTTACACTATCTACAAAAAAGAAGGTGAAAAGATGTATTTTGCTACCACTTATATTTGTTTTTTCAACTGTTCCACTAAAAAAAGAATGTTTTAATTTTAAACATTGCAGAATTTGTTCTAAGCCAATAACTTTGCAAAATAATACAGTCAATGGGATGTAATGTTAAACATCACTTGTTTTAATTGCAATATTGTCAGTGATGTTATATTATTGGAAGTATATGTTTGAATCCATTATGGTACATTGGTCACCTGATATGTAAAGTCAAAGTTAGGGTTATGGAACATTTTGCTGTTGTTGGAAATTCTAACAAAAATAGTTTGTCAGTGGAGCACTGCTGGAAAAGCAAACAGAGAAATTCAGTTTCTCTTTAGTGTCCTAGACAAACTTGTTTCAAGTTTTTAGTCTTAGATTGGATAGGAGGGATGGTGGTGTGTCCAAATATGTATCAACGAAATCTAGTTCAGATACTATGAAATCACATGATTTGTGTGAATTTATATTGGTAAGGGTCTTTAATCTAAGGCACAATAGGAATCTTTTCTAAAAGTCACTTAACTTGTGAATTGCCAAGCAAGAAACTAGACAAATGTATACAGGATTGTTTTAGTAAGTATATGTGATATAATTGCCAGTGATGTTAGTGCACCGGGATTAGACTGCAACTTCCTTTCCTCTAACTCTAAGGTGAGAAATTATATTACTGAAAAAGTTTACTGATGTACTATACTGAGCTGGTACCTGGCCCAGCAAGAATGGGTAATACCTTGGATGTACTTTGGTTAAATACCACACCTGTGGCTATAAAGTATGCAATTGGTCCAGAATTGGGGTCTCCTGAGCATTATTGTATTACCTGCAAACTCAAGATACCTATGATCAAATGATGACTGAAAAAGTTAGAATGAGCGTAGATGTGCTTTACAAGACAGATCAGAGCTGCTAAACATTTGCCTTACAGGGAAAAGTAAAAAAAAAAATTGCTGTCTTTTTTCTTAGGTATACAGTAATTGGTGGAGATATTATTTTGTTTTACAGGTACCTGAAAGATAAGGTACTTACAGGAACTTTGTGTGTATCTTTTTCATCATAAAATTTGAATACAAGCAATAATAAATGTTTAGCATAACTTCTGTCATGTAAAACTGGTTACCTAAATTCATTTTATGCCAGCAAGGCTTTGTAACACTTTACTTTTTCCATGTGAGAAATTCAGATACTCTTCCAGCTTTCAAGAAAGGATTAGACCCTTGGTGTAGTGGCATTGACTATGAACAAGGGTTGATTAGTGGCATATTCTTAAAATAGCCTAAACTGGGCTCTGATCACTAAACAAATGTGGATGGGGATTTACAAGCTTCATAGTAACACTTAAACACAAATTCATTTTAAATAGTATTACCTAGGGTAAGGCAGCTATGTTGTGCTAAAGGAAATGTGTTTATTTTTTAGGGTAAATAATGAAATGCTGGACAAAATGCAATTGTCTTTCTAGTAAGACATGGAGAAAGAGTATAAAAAATGCATAAAACTGTGCAGGTCATCCTCTTACTCCTCTATAGAACTGCATCATGACTCTGAGAATGCAACTCATCTCAAGCAGCAGGCACACATAGTACTCATTTTTACATATAGTACTCATTTTTTTCTTCTCACTCTCTGTCTACATTTGCCATTTTTTTTCAGAATCTACTGCCATGAATGAAAAGCAACATTCTCCAAATTTAAGTGATTGTGCAACCAGGAAGCTTACATTTGAATTCTTAATCAAACAGAAAATAAAAACCTGGGACTTTTCTTTAGTTGTTAGGGATCGCCACAGCGGAACTCCGGTCCACTAATGATTGGTAGTTGATTTTTAAGTGCCAAGTTACCAGCCCTGACGCACAACCTTCAACGAAGGTACGCCCATTCGCGCATGTCTCCACACAGAAGATGCTCTAGCTGAGAATCGAACCGGACAGCGTCTTACTGTGAGGTGACAACGCTACCGCAGCACCACCACCGCTCAAATGCTTAAAAGTTCTCTTGTGAGTCCATAGAGGACATGTTGGACTGAGTGATCTTTTCTTAAGTTAATTTCTTTTGGCATCTCTATAATTTTTAGTGGCTAGTAGTAGGGCTGAAGTAGTTGCAATGTTTTTTAAATATACTGTTTGACTTGTTTAAATTTTATTATTCAAGTATTAATTGGCTGTATATTTCATCTGCTACCTAATTTTATTTCAAGAAAAGAATTGAAATATTCACTTTTAAAATCTATAGCTGGTGCTTTATTTATTATTATATAAGGTTAATCACTAAAACTGAGGTGCTACCAACTGCTGGCTTATGACTTTCAAAGAGTGACTGTTTTGTTCAGAGATAGTATATTAGTATATTATAGCTGTTTTATTTTTAAGAAAGGACAACAGTTGTGCTGGATTCTTTTGACTGGTGGAACCATGTGCCATAAAAACAGGAAAAGTGACTCTCTCAGTAGAAAGCTATCATTATCCATTCCTGTGTGTAAAATTGTCTTCACCAAACTTCAGGAACTCTGGGAAAGATAGCACTAAAAGGCAGTGGGCTAACACGAATGTGAAAAAAATAATGGGAAGCCAGTATTTATAACTTTTATGCAGCTGCTCAGCATGAAGCATGAGACAGTAGTGCATAGCTGCCATGTGGTCTTAAGGTTATTTGCCCCTCACATGGTCAGCCATGTAGATTGTGAGGCCATTCTTCAGCCATCACATATTATTAAATGGCAACAGACAGAGACATTGTAAATTAAATTTACATGGCCCGCAGAAGGGTTTTCCCACCAAAAAGTGTGCATACCTTTGCAATTACAAGGAAAATATATTGCAGTATACATTGCACAACAGTTATTTTTGTCAGAGTAGTTAGAAAACAGACCATATGAGATCTGAAAGATCTACAAACTATCTGTGAATTAAAAGGATTCTCACATAATAGTCAGAACAATGATGAAACCACGTAAAACCAGCACACTGAGCTACTCCATCATCAACATCATCTTCTTTTGGCTGTTCCCGTTAGGGGTCGCCACAGCGGATCATCTGTTTCCATTTCTTCCTGTCCTCTGCATCATGCTCTTTCACACCAACCGCTTGCATGTCCTCTCTCACCACATCCATAAACATTATCTTAGACCTTCCTCTTTTCCTCTTACCTTGCAGCTCCATCCTTAGCATCCTTTTCCCAATATACCCAGCATCCCTCCTCAGCACATGTCCAAACCAACGTGATCTCGTCTCTCTTGCTTTGTCTCCAAACTGTCCAACCTGAGCTGACCCTCTAATATACTGATTCCTAATCATGTCCACCCTCTTCACACCCAGTGCAAATCTTAACATCTTTAGCTCTGCCACATCCAGCTCTGACTCCTGCCTTTTTGTCAATGCCACCGTCTCCAACCCATATAACATAGCTGGTCTCACTACCCTCTTGTAAACCTTCCCTTTCAATCTTACTGGTACCCGTCTGTCACAAATCAGTCCTGACACTCTTCTCCACCCATTCCATCCTGCCTGTACTCTCTTCTTCACCTCTCTTCCACACTCACCATTACTCTGAAGTGTTGATCCCAAGTACTTAAACTCATCCACCTTTACCAACTCTACTCCCTGCATCCTCACCATTCCTCTACCCTCCCTGTCATTTACACACATATATTCTGTTTTAGCCCTGCTAACCTTCATTCTTCCCACCGCAGTCCTCACCACTGTCACACTACCCTTGTACATATCCTGTACCACTCTTACATACTTCTCTGTCACTCCCGACTTCCTCATACAATACAACAACTCCTCTCTAGGCACCCTGTCATATGCTTTCTCTAAGTCCACAAAGACACAATGCAACTCCTTCTGACCTTCTCTGTATTTCTCCAACAACACTCTCAGAGCAAACATTGCATGTGTAGTGCTCTTTCCTGGCATGAAACCATACTGCTGATCACTAATCATCACCTTCCTTCTTAACCTAGCTTTCACATCTGTTTCCCATAACTTCAAGCTGTGACTGATCAGTTTTATACCTCTGTAGTTACTGCAGCTCTGCACATCACCCTTATTCTTAAAGATAGGTACCAAAACACTTTTTCTCCACTCCTCAGGCATCCTCTGACTTTCCAAAATTTCATTAAACAATCTGGTTAAAAATTCCATTGCCATTTCACCTAAGCACCTCCATGCTTCCACAGGTATGTCATCTGGGCCAACAGCCTTTCCATTCTTCATCCTCTTCATAGCTGTCCTTACTTCCTCCTTGCTAATCTGCTTCACTTCCTGATTCACTATCCCCACATCATCCAACCTTCTCTCTCTCTCATTCTCTTATTCATCAGCCTGTCAAAGTACTCTTTTCATCTACTCAACACACTCTCCTCACTTGTGAGTACGTTTCCCTCACTGTCCTTTATCACCCTTACCTGCTGCACATCTTTCCCAGCTCTGTCCCTCTGTCTAGCCAATCAGTACAGGTCCTTTTCTCCCTCTTTAGTGTCCAATCTCTCATACACCTCTCCATATGCCTTATCCTTAGCCTACGCCACCTCTCTCTTTGCCATGAGCCTCATCTCCTTATACTCATGTCTACTTTCTTCATCTCTTTGACAATCCCACTTCTTCTTCGCCAGTCTCTTCCTCTGTATACTCTCCTGTACTTCCTCATTCCACTACCAGGTCTCCTTGTCCTCCTTCCTCTGTCCAGATGTCACACCAAGCACCTTTCTAGCAGTCTCCCTTACTAGCTCTGCTGTAGTTACCCAGCTATTCGGTAACTCTTCACTGCCTCCCAGTGCCTGTCTTAACTCTTCCCTGAACTTCACCTCACAATCACCCTTTTTCAACTTCCACCATTTAATCCTTGGCACTGCTTTCACACTCCTCCTCCTCTTCTGGATCATCAGCGTCATCCTACAGACCACCATTCTATGCTGCTTAACTACATTTTCTCCGTCACCACTTTACAGTCTCCAATCTCCTTCAAACTGGCCCTCCTACATAGGATATAATCCACCTGTGTGCATCTTCCTCCACTCTTGTATGTCACCCTATGCTCCTCCCTCTTCTTAGAATATGTATTCACCACAGCCATGTCCATCCTTTTTGCAAAATCCACAATCATCTGACCTTCTGAATTCCTCTCCTTAACACCATACCTACCCATCACTTCCTCATCCCCTCTGTTCACTTCACCAACATGCCCATTGAAGTCCACTCCAATCACTAGTCTCTCACCCTTGGGTACACTCACCACCACTTCATCCAACTCACTCCAAAATTTTTCTTTCTCATCCATCGCACACCCAACTTGTGGAGCATATGCACTAACAGCATTCATCATTACACCATCAATTTCAAGCTTCATAAACATCACTCTATCAGACACTCTCTTCACCTCCAAAACACTCTTGGCATACTGTTCATTTAGGATAATCCCTACCCCATTTCTCCTGCCATCCACACCATGATAGAACAATTTGAACCCATTTGCTAAACACCTGGCCTTACTTCCCTTCCATCTGGTCTCTTGCACACACAATATATCAACCTTCCTTCTCTCCATCATATCAGCTAGCTCTCTCCCTATACCAGTCATACTGCCAACATTCAAAGTTCCTACCCTCACTACTACAATGCTAACCTTCCTCCTATCTTCCTGCCTTCGGGCATGCCTTTCCCCTCCTCTTCTCCTTCGGCCAACAGTAGCCCAATTTCTGCCAGCACCCTGTTGGTTAACAGTACTGGTGGTGGTCATTGTTAACACGGGCCTCGACCGATCTGGTATGGAAATATGAAATGTTCTCCACATAAGTCATTTGGCAGAGGTTTTATGCCAGATGCCCTTCCTGATGCAACCCTCCCCATTTATCCAGGCTTGGGACCGGCACAAAGAAATGTGCTTGTGCATGGGCTTGTGCATCCCCCAGTGGCTGGGTTAGCACACTGAGCTAATCCAATGACCAGTAATCTAAAGCAAAATGCCCAGATGAGGGGAATTTAAAGACTTCACTTTATTTGTAGGCAACACACTCCACATAAAAATATAATCCACGTTGAAGCATAAAAACCCTATGTAAAACCTCTTAAGCATTTTTTGTCATTCTACAAGTAACTTCATCAGATACAAGGTCAAAAAGTTCCATTCCTTGTTTATATACTCTAAATCTAATTAAATAATTAACCAATTATACAATTAAAATACATGCTTTACATAAAACTTGTCATCCTGACACTCTAGATGCTTAAAAATTATTTACAACTTTAAAATCATTTAAAAACATTTGAATAAATTAAGAACCTTAAAAAATGTGGGATGGTAAAAACTTTTTATCCAATGTTTTGCTAATATGTATATAGAACGTATGTGGGAAATAAAATACATCTATTTTATTTGTATATATTTATGTTGCTTTGGAACAGTACAAATGCTTCCTCTAGTGGTGAAATGTGACTAATTCCATCCTATGTGAAATGAGTCAATATTCATTTATAAATACTTTTCTATGTGTGTAAAAAATGAATAATAAATATGTAAAAATTCATAAAGAATTCATAAAAATTTTTTTAACAAATCTTAAGGGACAGGTGATGATCCTTATGTAATCCTTTTATGAGAGTGTATCTTACAATTTAGCAGCTCTCATTTTTAGTAAGGATTTAATAGAAATATTATCATTTAATCCAGGGGGAGAGGATGCTTCCAAGGTCAGCTGCCACCACAGCTCCTTGCATTCTATCTTTTCCTTCCAAAGGCCACCTCTAATTTCTTTCTTAACCTCTTCTAGTACAAAAAAAAACACTTTGCTTCAGGACAATCTAAACTATGCCTACATAAAGCATGTCTCCTTTTTTATTTTGGACGTCGTAGAAATGCTTATAAATTCTTCTCTTGAGCTTTTGCTTGGTTTTGCCGATGTAGAAAGATCTACAAATTCCACATATAATTAGGTAAATTAACCCATGAGACTCTCAGTTAAAATAACCTTTACTAAATATTTTTTTTTATTATTTCTACAAGGCAACACTATTTCATTTTTGTTAATAATGTATTTACATTGACTACAACGTCCACATTTATAGGTCCCCACCTTCGTTCTATTTGTATTGTTTTCTCCTTTTTCTAACAAACTCTTCAAGTTTGTGGAATTTTTATAGACAAATTTCAGGTCCTGGGGGGCAGGCCTTTGAGGTCAGAAAGTCCTACAAACCTCTTCCATTCATTTTCAATAATTAACCTAGTAAATTTGACACTTGCGTTAAATTCTAAAATCATTATCTTATTAAAATTGTTTGTAGGGTCTCCTTTGTCACTATCAATATTATTATAATTTATCAAATTCTCTCCTAAGAGAGTTTTAAATTTTCCTTTCCTTCCTATAATAATCTCAGTCCTTAATTCTCTTAACATTTCTAATGGATAACCCCTATTAGTAAACATCACTGTCAGGGAATCTAACTCCAGTTGAAACGCTGTCTCCTCTGATGTCATGCGACTGGCCCTAATAAATTGCCCCTTAACTGTATTTCTCTTATAATGGAAGGGGTGAGCACTGTTAAAATGCAAAAAGGAGTTAGGGTAGGTGGCTTTTCTAAAAAATCTTAGAATGAAAGCCCCCATCCTTCTTATATATTTCTATATCTAAATATTGTAATGTAGCATCCCTACTGTTCCAAGTGAAATCTAGGAAAGTTGTTGAGTTTTTCAAAAAAATCAATAAATTCAACTATTGACTCTGTTTCCCCCACCCAAAAGATACAAATGGCATCTAAGAAACATTTGTATAAATATCAAGATTTTTTGTAACTAGAATTTAAAACATATTTCTCCTCCCATCTGGCTAGGATGAGATTAACGTAGGTGGGGGCATAAATAGCACCCATCGCTACTCCCTTAATCTGGTGATAGAATTCTCATTAAAAAAAATAATTATGTTTTAATACCAATTCCATCAAGGTTAAACATACCAGTCTCTCCTCTGGCTTGGTTTCATTGCCTTCAAATAAGATCTCTTCTAACAATTGTAGTCCTTCTGAGTGGGGAATGCTTGTAAATAGGTCTGTTACATCAATGGTAATGAATGTAGTATTGTCCTTATAAGTTTCTTTGTTGATTTCTTTCAGAAGGTCCCAAGAGTCTCTTAGGACATTTTTCCTTTTTAACCAAAGTTTTTTTTTTAACTTGGTGTCCATATATTTAGCAAGTGGTTGTGTTTTTGAACCCTCTGCGGATACTATCAACCTTAAAGGTGGGTCTAATTCATTTTTTATGAGTTTTCGGAATACCAAAAACTGAGGGTATTCTAGGATTATCTGTAGTCAAATATTTATACTCATTTTGATCAATCAAACCCTCCAAAAGAAGATCATTAAGGGCAACATCAATTTTACTATACCCAATGTTAATCTCATTTCTTGACACTATTGCATATTTAGTAGCGTCTTTTAACATATCATTAAGTTTGCCCTCATATAATACACTTTCCATTAATACCATTCCCCCACCTTTGTCAGGCTTCATTACTCTAATTTGTTTATCATTTCTTAATTCAAATAACACTTTCTTTTCTTTCTATGTTAGGTTGCTCCTACAATGTATCTGCTCAAAATGTCGTCTAATTTCCTTCTCAATAATCTCAAGATGTTTTAATTGGGGCTGTAGTGGCAGATTTATTGCACTTTGCCTTAAAATTGGATTAGGAGTGTAATTTTGATCTTGAGGTGTGAGTAAACCTAAATTAATTTTTCAGAAGCATTTTTACATCCAATAATGTTTTAGCTATGTCACCTTTCTTCATAGGGATGTATTTAAGCCCCTTAGATAGTAGGCTGAAATGTTCCTCTTCTAGTTCCACACCACTGTAATTATAAATAGTAAAACTGTCCATGATAAACTTACAATCATTGTTAACATCCTTAAAAATTTTTGAGGTAGGGAGGGTGTTATTTCCAACCATCATTTGGTTCAATATCTCTCTTTCCTCCTGCCTCTCCATTGAAAATTTTGGATTTGATTGTAATTCTGATTATAATTCTGGTTGTTCCCTCTGTTTCTGATTCTCTCAGACCTACACAAGGATGGTTGTTCCTCGAACTCGTCAAGATCATCCGCCCTTTTGCCCACACATGCAATCCCCCTATTTCTATTATTATTACTACCATATTGGTTCTCATCCCTATTTGAAACACTATTACTTTTCGGTTTGGGGTAACTTAAATTGTTTCAATACTCATTTAAATCCCTCTCCAACTTTCTTAGTTTTCTGATAACTAAATCATCATATTTTACATCTATACTGTCCCTAATCCGGTAATATTTTTCCTACTCAGTTTCTATGGTGAAAATTAAATAATTTTTAATACAATCATTCAACGTATCTATTTACTTACTAATGTCATCTTTCACCCTATTGTTCTCTTTAATCATTATTTTAAGTACATCTACCCCACATTTTTTAAAAATCTCTATCAGTTCTTTGTGGTAGGTACTACCCTCTACCACATTGTTCAGAAATTTAAAGACACGTAAGCCTTTAGGCACAATATCTAAATTAATACACAATCTTAAATAAGCATTTTCAATTTCCAAGTTTCTAAATTTTAACATTAATTTTGATAATCATTCTAATTTAGTGCTGTATGATTCAGTCACAGGTGGTGTTTTGTCAGTTTTAGCAATAAACTTGTTCAAAAAACTGACTTGCAGCCAGTCACTCAGTTCAGGTTCATTACCATCAGTTACACCAGCATAGGAATGAGTACCTTGTCCGGGTGGCAGTCCAGAACCAGAATTGTTCTCCTCTTGTTGACCAGAATCCCTATTTCGAAGAGCAGCTGGTGTGTTAAAAAATTCTTGTTCACTTTGCCCAGCGTTAAATCCACCAATGCCGGTCGTTTGCTTTCTGCCATTGCATTGTGGTAAGGCCCGTTGATCAGGGTTAAAAACTCCTCCTCCATTGTCCCGTCCTTGATGGGCCTTACCCATGAATTCCACCATTGATTGGCTGATGGGTGTCATCAAGTCGATCAGCTGCGAAAGTTGCCCAATACATTTCCTTAATTGTCCTGCCTCATCTCTACTGTTCAAACCAGCAGAAGCAGTAACTTCCAAATCTTAAGGTTCTTAATTTATTCAAATGTTTTAAAATGATTTTAAAGTTGTTAATAATTTTTAAACATCTAGAGTGTCAGGATGACAAGTTTTATGTAATACATATATTTTAATTGTATAATTAGTTAATTATTTAATTAGATTTAGAGTATATAAAGAAGGAATGGAAATTTTTGACCTTGTATCTGATGAAGTTACGTGTAGAGTGATGAAAAGCGCTTAAGAGGTTTTGCATAGCGTTTTATGCTTCAGCGTGGATTATATTTTTATGTGGAGTGTGTTGCTTAATAATAAAGTGAAGTCTTTCGATTCCCCTCATCTGGGCATTTTGCTTTAGATTACAAAACAATGATGAGTTAACAGTCACCTTGTTTGCAGTCAAAGTTCAGTCCACTGGACCAAAAGCCAGCCTGACAGGGTTGTAGTGCAGTATGCAGCAAGAGGGCCCCTCAGTATGTCCCCATATGATCTCAAAATGCTGTTTTAACTGAAGAGATTATAGCTACTGCAGATGACAAACATGGAAGTAAAGCAGCAGAGAGAGAGAAGTATCCTGAAGCCACAGAGGAGTGAAGAATACAATAGCAGGATGTGTAGGAGAGGGTTAAAGAGAAAGAAAAAGACATGTAGCATCAGCATGAGAAACAGATGGTCAGTCTTCACCAAACTTATACAAGTACCAGAAGGAAAAACCCAGACCTAACAAGCTAAAGTCAGTAATAAATTATTAGTAGATTAAGAAATGTGTTTTTTTTTTTTTAGTCAGGCATTTGAATGTATCCAATCAGCAGCAAACTGACCAGGGACAATGGATTATGAGAAGAGAATTTATGCACCACCAAGCTGAAATGCTGTATTGTAATAATCTCCACAAATAACAGTGTGTTAGGCGTATGCATGTATTTCTTGAAACAAATTATAAATTCCAGGATCTTTCAGAAATATAGTGAAACAGCAAGTCTATTTAGCAATTAAGACAGAACTTAGTTCATAAATTTCTCATCAGCTGTGCTAACTTACTTTCATTCTTAAGTTGTAGTCTTGGTTAGTAGTTCCCTTAACTTGCCTGTCTGGCTTTGTCTCCAAACCTTCCAACCTGGGCTGACCCTCTAATATACTTATTCCTAATCCTGTCCACCCTTGTCACACCGAGTGCAAATCTTAACATCTTCAACTCTGCCACTTCAAGCTCTGACTCCTGCCTTTTTGTCACTGCCACTGTCTCCAAACCATACAACATAGCTGGTCTCACTACCCTCTTGTAGACCTTCCCTTTCACTCTTACTGGTACTCATCTGTCACAAATCACTCCTGACACTCTTCTCCACCCACTCCATCCTGCCTGTACTCTCTTCTTCACCTCTCTTCCACACTCACCATTACTCTGAACTGTTGATCCCAAGTACTTAAACTCATCCACCTTCGCCACCTCTACATCCTGCATCCTCACCATTCCTCTAGCTTCCCTCTCATTCACACGCATATATTCTGTCTTAGTCCTGCTGACCTTCATTCCTCTTCTCTCTAGAGCTATTAACTAACTATTGAGTGCTGGTTTGCTGTAGATGTGAAACACAATCTGCCATTTGAGTTTTCTGTATTCTGTTTCATTGTCCCTATCCATTGAAATCAAAAAGAACATGGTCGATGACAACAAAAAGAAATTTCTCAAAGGAACAACATTCCACAAAATGTTCTGCTAAAGCATTTTCCTTATTCCTAATTCTAATGACATACTGATGTAGGTCTACTGCAAATTATCGAACATTTACTTTATCGAATCCCGTTTCATTGACTCCACGTCTGCGAATCTCATTATATCAAACTCCCAGAACAATGAAAGGGAAACCCCGGGAAAGGAACCACTTGGCCACCATGTGAACTTTGTCCTTCCTCCACTGTAGTGCGATCTCAGAGATGGCATATTTAGTTGAAGGGGGGTGATGTGCAAAGCCCCCCCACTTGGATTTTTTTTGTTTGTTTTTCTGTTTGTTTTGTCCTGGTGGTTGGAAGGTTCCTATCCCGGGGTTTCCTTTTTGTAGTTCTGCGAGTTGGATATAATGAGATTCGAAGAAGTGGATTTGATGAAATAAGATTCGATAAAGTAAGTGTTCGATAATTTGGCATAAATCCATTGATGCTCATAAATTGTTTTTCTAAACACCCTGTTGGTCTTTCCTGTGTAGACAACCTTGCAATTGTAAACCTAGGAAAGTATACCACAAATCTGACACTCCAAGTACTGGATGTTTTTTCCATCTTAGTGGTAACAAAGTATGGGTTTTTATGAATGTATCTACACTGGGCACAGTTGTGGCACTTATAAGTCCCTCTCTTAGATGCTCCACTGTTTTTACTGATTGATATTTCTAAATAAGTTTTGATGTTTTTAGCTTTGCTGTTGATAAAAGAAAGTTTGTCTCCCACAACTCTTTTAACTTCTTTGCTGGCTTCAAGTATCCTCCAAATGATGTATATTGCCCTTTTGATGGCAACACTATCCAGGGGGAAAAAAACAAAGCATAGAAAAAGACCATTCTTTAAATTAGGCTGCAAATATTTTCTGATTCTGTTTCAGTATGATCTTGATCAATAATTTTTTTGTGTAATGTGTATTGGATACTTCCTGTTCACAAACCTTTTATGTAACACTTGGTTCATAGTTTCATAGGTGTGTACTAGGCTAATGGCCCTGGAGCCTTTACAAGCCTAGCCATAGGATTACCCTGGCATAGTGCCACCTGACCTTAGCTCCCAGTGCCTCTGTCGAGTAGAGCCACTGTAGTTATCCCTGGGGTGAATTTTCTATTCACATCCACTCATCAAGATTTCTCTTGAAGATGGCCAGTGAGGCGCTCTGCTTGACATGTATAGGAAGTCTGTTCCGTAGCATGGGCAGTCTCTGGGTTATTAACCTGTCCCTCCAGCTTGTTCTGTTGGTTGTGGTAATGAGGTTGAGGTCTCTGGAGTGTGTGGTGTGGAGGGATTGGGAGCTGGGTTAGACATGGCTTTGTAAGTCAAGCAGAGATTGCCTCTAAGTAGGCGATATGAGAGAGAATAGTTGGAGTTCTTTGAGTCTGTCCTTATAGGACAAGTGTTTAAGGCCTAGAATCCTCTTTGTGAGGTACTTTTTATAGCCTCTCCAGTTGTTGCAGGTGTCTAGTTAGGTACATGCCAAATGGGGCATTCTACTCAGTGATTGGCCTAATGAGGGAAGAGTAGAGGGAGACAATGACCTCTTTCTTCTTGGATGCAAAACCCTTAGTAATGAGATGTGCCACATAGAAGGTCTTTCTGACGACAGTGGCAATGTGGTGGTCAAAAGAGAGGTTGCTATCAACCTGTGTTCCTAGATCTCTTATAATGCCTTCTATGTTCAATGGACTACCATCGATGTGGTAATTCATAGGAACTGGGTTTTTCCCAAAGGGGATGACAACACATTTTTTGGCGTTGAGCCATGGTTCTGACACCAGTCATTGGTCTCAGTGAGGCCTTTCTGTAGGATGGCAACATCACTTGGGGAGTTAATAATAGCTTCCAAATTGCAATCATCTGTGAACTTTGTCAGCCAGAGTCCCCTGTTGACCTGGACTTCAGAGAACAAACAGGAGAGGACCCAGGACCGAACCCTGTGGGACTCCACTGGTGACTGGTCAGCAGTCTGACTTGGAGTCAGCTACTTTCACACTGTGGGTTCTATCTGTGAGCCACTTTGCAACCCACTTAGTGATATAGGGGTTGATGCCTAGCTTAGTGAGTTTTTCTATGATTGCTGTATGGGGAATGGTATCAAAGGCCTTGGCCCGATCAAGGCAGGCTGTATGAACCACCTTGCCTTCATCCACAGCTCTGGTGGCTGACTCAAAGAAGTTGACCAAGTTGAGCAGGCATGATCTACCCTTCACAAAACCAAACTGTGTGGGGTCCAGAGTTTGGAGATTCCCTATATCCTTGTTTATTAGGTCCATGATGATGCGTTCCATAGCTTTGCATATCAGATGCATCAGGCTAATGGGGCGATAGTTCCCAGGGTCTATAGTTGCTCCTCCTTTGTGGAGAGGGATGACTGTAGGGGTGTGGCATTCAGTAGGGACAAAACCTGAGGTGAGGCTGTGATTGAACAGGTCACACAGGTGAGGTGCCAGTTCACTCTGTAGTTCATGTAGAACACAGCCAAGGATATTATCAGGTCCCATAGAAGCTGTATTCTTGGCCTTGGACAGTGCTGTTTTAACCTGTGCAGCAGTAATACTGGGTGCCTGGCAATCTACTGGTATTGTGATTAGTCTTTGGTGGGGAGAGAGGAGTAAAGTTGGCACTGAATCTGTCAGCCAGTATATTGGAAATATGTGTTGGCTCGGTATAGCAGGTACCATTGTGCAGTAGCTCTGAGGAATTCTGGGTATTGCCATGGAGATTCTTTATGTAACTATAGAAGGCCTTGTGGTTGTCTTTGCTACCTGCTGCAATTCTATTTTCATAGCTAGGTTTAGAGGATTTGATGGGGTATCTC
Source organism: Protopterus annectens (assembly GCF_019279795.1). Taxonomy (NCBI): domain Eukaryota; kingdom Metazoa; phylum Chordata; order Ceratodontiformes; family Protopteridae; genus Protopterus; species Protopterus annectens. The sequence continues at coordinate 980,898,460 of NC_056728.1, read as the reverse complement.
AACTTTTTGTTGAGGCTGATAAGGGAGTTTTTCCAGTCCTGGAACTTCACGTTATTCTGCATCAGTTTCCTCCTTCTGTTGTAGAGTTTGTTTATGGCAGGGGACCACCAGATTGGCTTCCTTTTTTGGAGAAGAACATCTTGGTTCTATTGGGTATGGCGAGATCCATGCATTTGTGTACGTGTTCGTACAGGGCATTAGTGTATGATTCGGCGGTCATGCCACTGTTCTCCATTTGCATGGGTTCCATGAAGTTAGCCACCTCTGTTTTTAGGAGCCCAAAGTTAGCTTTGGAGAAGTTTTTCATGGTGGTTACCTTTGCGGGGGGGGGGGGGTGCGAAGGACGTGGATTTCCAAGGTGATTAGTTTGTGGTAAGACTTAACCAGGGAGGAGTTGACTACTGGTGAAGAGCAACAGTCACACATTTTAGTAATGACCAGGTCAAGGATGTTGCTACCTCTAGTAGGTGTAAGAACAAGCTGGTCCAGGGCACTGGAATTAATGAATTCCAGGAAATGTTGGGCAAGTGTATTGGTACGTCAGTAGTTTCCCCAGTTAATGGGGAGGTAGTTGAAGTCACCCAGTATGAGAGTGTTAATATTCTCCAGGGTGCTTAGGAACGTGGGGGTGTGAGTCTTGGGACATGGTTGGTGTTGGGGACCTATAGCAGGCTACAACCTGAATTGCTGACACAGCAGATTTTGCCACTAAACTTCCATTTATTAAAACAACTGTTAAACAATAGAAATGATAAAAAACACTAGAAAAGATGTTTTCATGCCTACACAGGAGCTTCCTCAGATCTAATACACAGCTGTTAAAACATTCCTTACATCTTCACTTTTAAATCTGAGTGGGATAAAGTTCTAGATCTCAATACTGGTCTTAAACGTACAGAACCATTTAAGCCTTTCCCACAATCAGCATGCATTTCTAAAATCCATTTTGTTTCTATATACTCAAGACTTTTGTGCAGCTGTCAAGCAGAAAGGGTCTAGTGAATTTTAGGCCCATTTTACTTTCTAATGTGGATATTCTGCTATTTGCTATGGTGCAGGCTGCTAGATTGGAGAGAATCCTGATTAAGCAGATGCTGCTGATGTAGTCTGGCCACTAGAGGCTACTAATGGACTTTGTGGAATGAGAGGAGCAGAGTGGGTGCAAAGAGTATGCCTGACTACAACCATGCTGCTTAGGAGTGCCCATGCCTCAAATGAGGGCCTACCTAATGTCCTTCGCAAAGATAAAGTGAAGTAAGAAACCATTAAAAAAATTATCCATTTCATTTGCTTTAGTTTGCCTTCAACCAACTATTGCTGGTGTTAAACAGTCATGAGAAATTGCCAGAGTTAATTAGGATATCTTTACATATGTTTCATAATACAATAAATGCAGCCTCATTTTCAGGTAAGTAATTTTCACTGATTTAGATTTTCTTCACCACTAAACAGTTAAATAATTTGCTCCTTTGAGCCCACACTCAGGTTGGCAGCACAACAGACTGTGGCACATCGGGTGAAAGACTTCTAGTTCTATTATCACAAGTACATTCTTCTACTTCTTTTCACATTTTTAGTACTTAAACTTTATTTTTTGTTTTACAGGTTCTGATTGTGCCTCTCAACCTCTTAGTACAATAAATATTGACAAAGCCTGACAAAATGGGGGGACAAAACCCAAACACAGAGGCAAATTTTAAATATTGCTCTTATAAACTTAGGAAGTTACTAGAGTAGCAGGGTTTGTATTGACATACATTTTCTGAATGAAGTCTGAAACTCAAGTGTATGTCATTATGTAGTGATTTCAGTCCTCAGATAATCCCACTGAGTTTCCAGAAAACCACAAATTTTAGGAGTAATAGACCAAAAATATGAGGAAAATAATTTTGACATTCTTCCAAAATCTGGAAGGTCGAGAGGTATCTGATCAACATCCACCTCTCTACTTTTCTGGTAAGTATTTGTGTTTCATGCAACTTCCTTTTCTCTTGTTTGTTTACTACTACCGTTCATTGTTTGTCAATGTAGACAGCAGTTACTTCAACAAACACTATATATATATATATATATATATATATATATATATATATATATATATATATATATATGCTTCTCCTGGCTCTCTTCCCATGTTCCATCTCCAAGCCACCTGCAGCCTTCTAGCATGATAATATTCCTTACTGGCTGTGTAAAAGTCTGTCCCTTTTAGAATCTGCTTCAGCTAGGTACTACAATTCTGTTACTTCCTGAAACCGAAATTCCATCTTTTTATGTAACTATATTTGGTATATTTCTTCTTTTTACTCTTAACCTTTGTTGTATGTTTAAAAGTTTTGTTTGCAGCTTTAACTTTATGATGTTACTCAGGTGCATAGATTATTAGGTGCCAGATGATATTTTATGGCAGATTTGAATTGGTGCATGTTATTTAAAAGCCTGATGTGGTTTAGAAGTTTGTTCCATACCTTGGAAATGGCAACAGAGGATAGTGAGTCACTATAACATTAATTTGATTTATTAGCAACAATTACTGTAAGTTCTGAGGATCTTAGGGTTCTGTTTGGATGAGATTCAACAGCAAAGGTGTTTAAGTGGATAGTGAAGTACTTTGAGTCCTGTAAGTAACTGAGAGAGGGTAATATGTGAAGGAGGTTCAAGCCAGTTGAGGGTATTGACCTTCATGCATGGTGGGAACGGTGTGGGCAGCTACAGGCGAATTTGCTAATTTTGTTGTAGGTGCTTTCTAGTTTGCGTTTGGTGGAACAGTTAAGATTTTTGAATATTTTGAGGCATATAGGAAGGTGGGAAGGAGAAGTGAGGCAGCAGCTATTTTTTTACTTAGTAGATTCTTTGCTAAATAAAGAGAGCCTTGTTTTATGTTCATGGTTTTGGGAATGAATAGGATTAATTTGGCTTTGTTGGGGTTTAAGATCAACTGAGATTCATTTAACAAGTTTTTTATAGAAGTACAAACTTTCTGTGTGATGGTTTCTAAGGTGGGACGAATTGAGGCTCAGTAAGCTAAAGCTGAGTTGTCAGCATGTTGTACTATGATGCTGAGTTTTGTTTCCTTGTACATGTCATTAATAAAAACATTGAAAAGTATTGGCTCAAGTATGGAGCATCCTACAAGCACTTCCTAAAGTTACTATCATTGTTTTTACTTCTTACGGTGACATAGATAGGAACATACGGACCCTCAATTTCAACAGCTTTGACAAGCAAGTAATACTATTGCAGCTGATCTCCAACATAGAGTGCAGACTTTTCCCAGTTATGCTGTCTGATCCCTGATGAATAGCAGAGTATATCTCTCAGGAAAGCTGTATTACACTATCCCTTTAATTCTAATTGCTCAGTTTTCAGCATTATCTTTCAGTACTTTCTTTAAGGCTTTTATACCACTGGGATATTTGTTAAGTACTTCAGGTATTATTTATGGAGTGTCTTAATTCCACTTGATTGTTATCCCTACAAATTTTCTGGATCATCACAACACTGTTCCTTAGCCATTACCAAGGTACCTCCTGCATCCATTAGCTCCTTAACCATTGCCGTGGTACCTCCTGCATCCATCAGTTCCTTAACCATTACCAAGGTACTTCAACAGCTATCAGCTCCTTAACCATTACTGTGGTACCTCCAACTCCTATCAGCTACTTAACCATTACCAACGCACCTCCAGCCCCATCATCTCCTTGCCATTAGCAAGGTACCTCCTTTATCCATCAGCTCCTTAACCATTACTATGGTACATCCTGCACCCATCGGCTCCATAACCATTACCGAGATACATCCTGCACATATCCTCTCCTTAACCATTACCATGGTACATCCTGCACCCATCGGCTCCTTAACCATTACCGAGATACATCCTGCACATATCCTCTCCTTAACCATTACCATGGTACATCCTGCACCCATCGGCTCCTTAACCATTACCGAGATACATCCTGCACATATCCTCTCCTTAACCATTACCATGGTACATCCTGCACCCATCGGCTCCATAACCATTACCGAGATACATCCTGCACATATCCTCTCCTTAACCATTACCATGGTACATCCTGCACCCATCGGCTCCTTAACTATTACCGAGATACATCCTGCACATATCCTCTCCTTAACTATTACCATGGTACATCCTGCACCCATCGGCTCCTTAACCATTACCGAGATACATCCTGCACATATCCTCTCCTTAACCATTACCATGGTACATCCTGCACCCATCGGCTCCTTAACCATTACCGAGATACATCCTGCACATATCCTCTCCTTAACCATTACCACCCATCATCTCTTTAATCTTTACTGTGTTATCTCTTGCATCTATCAGCCCTTTAACCATTACCGAAGTACCTCCTGAACTCTTCAACTCTTTTACTATTAACTAGGTACCACCTGCACCTATCAGCATCTTAAATATTACAGAGGTACCTCCTGCACCCATTACCTCCTTAACAATTACTGAAATGCCACCTTTACCCATCAGCTCCTTAACCATTACTGAATTACCTTCTGTACCCATCAGCTTTTTAACCATTACTGAGGTACCTCCTGCACCCATCAGCTTCTTAACCATTACAGAATTACCTCCTGCAACCATTGAATCATTACGATTAAAAGAGGTATCTCCTGCACCCATCATCTCCTTAACCATTACTGTGGTACGTCCTGTACCCATCAGTGCTGAGTTGGGAGAGTTTGTTAATAATCTCAGTGGGGAGGGGGGTCATCAAAGGCCTTGGGGAAGTCCAGATAATAAGTGTAAACTATATGCCTCTTATCTAACACTCTAATAACTCTTTCAAAGAACTCAACTAGTCTGAGCAGACATGATCTGCTTTTACAAAGCCAAACTGGTTTGCAACCATGGATAGACAGTCACCTATATCAATGTTTATTGGTTCAGCTACAACACATTCCATATTCCTGCAAATAATACTAATGAAACTATTGGGTTTTTAAATCCCAGGGCCAGTGAAGGGCACCAGAGCTGACATTCTCCACACTTGGAAATATAGCCAGTGAAGAAACTCAGGTTCAAAAGTTGCTGGAAGGGATTTGCTAGATGAGAATTTATGGTTCATAGCAGGAATCATATTGCCAAGATCCATGAAAGTAGCGAGTTTTTAATTTTGGAAAGTACCAAACGAACTTGGTTTAGGTTGATCTCAGGATGGGGGGAGTGGGGGGGAATGGAGGGAACAAAGGAGTGTGTGGGTGGACTGAATGTGGAAGAGAATTTGTCTGCAGGAAGATTAGCAATGTGCTTGGGGTTACCATTGCATATAAGTTTAGTACAGAATTGTAGGTTTCTACTGTACTTCCTAATGGAACTGAAAAAGGCCTTCTGGTTGTCTTTTGAATTAGTTGCAACACAATTTTTATAGTTGGCCATATATTTCCTAATGGTGTGCTTGACAGACTAACTTACCAGTTTTAAATGCCTTTTGCAATGATGACATGGACAGCTTTTAATGATGACCAGCAGCTTTTTTTTTCTTTCTTGCATAGATGTGGTGATCCCACTATATGAGTTTAGTTGTAAACTTGCTGTTATGCTTACGCTGGACTGGTATAGATGTCTCAATGCATCTATCTAAAAGGGAGTTAAATTCAGAGCATTAGGCAGCAGCCCTAGTTACAAGGCTTGCTGGGGGTATCATATCATTTGTGATTATTAGTAAAGTCAGTAAATAGTAAATAACCAAATGCGTGATAAGAGACCTTGGGACTCAGGTGGACAGTAGTCTCTCCTTTGATAGTCACATCGCCACAGTAGTCAGGAAGTCCTTCTACGTGGCACACCTCATCATAAAAGGGTTCTCATCCAGGAAAAAAGAGGTCATTGTTCCCCTCTACTCGTCACTCATTAGACCCATTATAGAGTACAACACCCCTTTTTGGAATGTACCTCACAAGACATCTGCAGCAGCTGGAAAGGCCACAGAACTACCTCACAGAGGATTACTGGCCTCAAACAAATGCCCTACACTGACCGCCTCAAACAATTCCAGCTTTACTCCATAGCATATCGCCTACTCTGAGGTGATCTCTGCCTAACATATAAAGCTATGTCAAACCCAGAGCTGTTGGACATGCTACACATAAAGAAATCCCAATCCCTCCGAGCTACACGCTCTAGGGACCTAAACCTTGTCACCACAATAAACAGGACATGCTGGAGGGATAGATTCCTGTCCCAGAGACTTCATATACTCTGAAACAAGCTACCCATCTATGTCAAGCAAAGTTCTTCATTAGCATTCTTCAAGAAAAATCTTGATGAGTGGATGGGAAATAGGAAATACACCCCAGGTATCACTTCTGTGTCTCTGCTGGACAGTGGCACAGGAAAATAACTTTCTTGTGTGGTGTAAGCTATGGAACCTTGCTGGCTAGGCTAACTATGGGTTGGATTCAGAAAGAATCCAGCTGTGAGAAGTAGCTCCCGCAACTCTCACCATGTGGGTTTTGTCTGTGAGCCAGTTGGCAGCCCATCTTGTGATGTAGGGGTTTATGTTCAGGCTGGTAAGCTTGTCTATAATACTAGAATGGTGAATAGTGTCAAAGGCCTTTGCAATGTCTAGGTAGGCTGTGTGTGCCACCTTTCCCTCATCTATAGCCTTGGTAACTGTCTCAAAGAAGTCCACCAGGTTTAGGAGGCATGATCTGCCCTTAACAAAGCTGAACTGGGTAGGGTCCAGTGTTTGAAGGTTCCCAATGTCTCTGTTAATAAGTTCCATGATGATGATGCGCTCCATAACCTTGCAGACCAAGCTAGTTAGGTTTATAGGGCGATAGTTCCTGGGGTCTGTTGTGGCTCCACCTTTGTGGAGTGGAATAACCATTGCTGTGCGCCACTCTATGGGTACGTAGCCTGTGGAGAGACTGAGTTTGAACAGTGTGTTTAGATGAGGTGTTAGTTCGTATTTCGGCTTGTGTAGGACACAGCCTGGGACACTGTCCAGTCCCATTGATGCTGTGTTCTTGGCTTTGGAGTGGGCTGTTTTAACCTGAGTGTCTGTGATTTCGGGACTCTACATTTTTCTGGTATGGTTATGGCCCCTTCTGCGGGTGAGAGGGGGTGAATTTTGCACTGAACCTGTCTGCCAAGATGTTGGTGATATCAGTCAGTTCAGTGTATTTTGTGCCATTCTGCACTAACTCTGAGCAGATCTGAGCATTACCACTTAGATTCTTGACATAGCTAAAGAATGCTTTGCGGTTATCTTTGGCGTCCTTGGCCATTTTTCTTTCAAAGCTCGCCTTGGATGATTTTATGAGGGAGCGTAGTTTCTTGCTGATACTGAACAGGAATGTCTTCCCTTCTTGGGATTTTACTCTTTTCTGTACTAGTTTCCTCCTTCTATTGTATAGTTTGCTTATGGCAGGGGTCCATCAGATTGGTTTCCATTTCATGGAGTGAGTCTTGGTTTAGCTTGGGATAGCACAATCCATGCATTCTTGCTGGTGCCCGCAAAATGCATTAGTAAAAGATTTTGCAGCTTGGACAGCATGGTGGCTTTGAAACTTTCCACCTCGGTCTTAAGTAATGTGAAGTTTGATTTGAAAAGTTTTTCTCGGTGGTTTCCTTGTCCAGGGGTGGGGGCAGAATGTGGATATCCAAAGTGATTTGTTTATGGTCAGATCTAACAAGCGAGGGGTTGACCTCTGATGTGGAACACCAGTCGCCCATGTTGTTGATGACCAGGTCCAATATGTTGTCACCTCTGGTGGGAGTGTTGACCAGTTGATACAGGGCATTTGAGTTTATAAATTCTAGGAAATGTTGGGCAAGGGAGTTAGTACCTGAGTAGTTCTCCCAGTTAATGTTTGGGTAATTTAAATCACCAAATATTAGGGTGTTTGGTAGGACTTTTATGTTTCCAAAAACATGGAATGGGGGTCCTTGGACATGGTGGGTGATCTGTAGCAAGCTACAATTTGAATTGCAGTTTTGCCTGTTGTTAGTTGCACGCGGATGATCTCTGAAGCATTGTGCTGTGCCACTAACCTGGAGGTGTGGGTATCCTTGATGAATATGCATACTCCCCTGTTTTTTGTATTTCAGTCCAGGTTCTGTGGCCAAAATGTATGGTATGAGTTGTAGCCTGGTAGTGCTGGGGTGCTCTCTGGAGCCTTAAACCAGGTTTCTGTTACTGCACATCTATCAATTTTCTCCATACTGAGGAGTGCCTCGAGTGCATGCATTTTGAGGTTTAGACTTCTGGTATTGAGTAGCATAACCTTCTTTTTTTTGTTACTTGTGCTATTTACATTGGTGGGTTTGTCTTTTGAGCCTTGCCTAAAAAAGGCACTTTGGGGGTGGCAAGAGCCCTGGCCAGTACTCAAAAGCCTAAGGGTGACAGGTGCAAGCTGTCTCTAGCAAAGCAGCGTGGCTTGTCAAGCATGTCATCACAGGCGGACAGACACTGGATCTCCTTTGAATGACACGAGAAACTTAGCCAATTGTTGAAATTGATAATTTTTTTCTTTATACTGTGGTATCATCCTTGGTGAGGGCAGGATGCTACTCAGGGTCAGGGTCATATCGGCCTGGGCTATGTAATCAGTGAACTCTTCCATGTCTCTTTTCATGTAGTCCAGGGAGGTATGGCTCAGGTCATTCGCACCAACATGGACAATGACAGAGTCGTATTTGTACTTGTTCTGGAATGACCTAAATGCTTGTGTTATGTGGCGGATCCTGGTACCCGACAGGCAGCTAACAGTAACCTTCTCCTTGTTCAACCTAGTGAGTGGGACGTCAGTGTGCCTGACTATAGAGTCACCTATTACTAGTATGTTGGGTATGTTATTTTGCCTTAAGGGCTGTGATTGCATGGCACACTGTTTTTTTAAATATGTGCTTCATGGTTTGTGTTTGGGGATGGAGGTTGCTTGGATGTCTGCTTTGGAGGTCTCTGTTGCTTTTGCAGATTTTTATTTAGAACCTCCGAGTATGTTTTTATGTATTTATGTGTTTTTTTTGCTGGTGCTGGTTTAATGGGTCTGTGTAAGACTGGTGGTGTGATGCAAGTATTTCCCTTTTCCTCTTGACTGTTTGATCCAGTCTTGGGTTGAGAAAGCTTAGTCTCCAGTTTGGCTGTATAATTGCATCTCTTGCATGTATTAGTGTTTGGTGGAAGGAGGAGAGGGTTGTCTGTGTACATGAGGCAGTTGTAACATTGCCTCAAAATGCCCAGATTCACCATTTGGACTGAAGAGTACACCTGAAACTGCCCTTTGGACATGCCTGGATAGGTACAGTGAACTGTTTTACTGAATGGCTGGTTAGGTCGAATAGAGAGCCTTGTCCTTCTGTACAGTATAGGGGGGTCTAGTGCTAGGGTTTATAAGTGCTTGCTATGAGTTTTGAGCAAGTACTGGGCTGAGAAATGATTGGCTTGAGTGCTTAAGTTGAAAGTTTTTCTAGTTTCAAGGGAAAAATTGAAGATGAGACTTTGTGGAGCCGGGAATAGTTATACCCTAGATAACCAGGGCTGCCCGGTGCACAAAACCAGGCAAATGCAGTTCAACACCACAAGTCTTTTTAAAAGCACTAATAAGAAATCTAAACTACAGTGGATTCTTACCAGCAGAGCAAGCAAAATACATGCATTTGAATGTTTCCCTGAGTATTAGTGACCACCCTCCCAATATATATAATACTGGAAGAGCATTGCACGATCAAACAGGTTACCTGCAATCACATACGCAACACATCTAAGCTCAACAGAGAAATGTTTATCTCCAGCCTATCAGTCTACAATTGGAGCATATTTAGAACCATGCCTCTAGATAAAGCAGTCACATATTTCAATCAAAGCTTTCCGAATATACTCAGCAAGAACAAAAAGAGACTAATCAGCTCCATTCCAATCAGGGTTGCCAGATTTCCGACTGGCCAGGTAGAGGCAAAGTGAGGACCAAAAAAAAAAAGTCTTTAAACATGGAGCTACTTCTGTTTAATACGGAAGATCAAGCAGTTCCACATTAAACACAAGTAGCTCCGTGTTTAGCGATTTTTGATTGGCCCATATGCCGGTATACGAGCCAATCAAAAAACTCAAAAAATGGAGCTGTGTTTAATGCGGAACTGCCTGATGTTCTGCATTAAACACAAGCAGCTCCGTGTTTAGTGATTTTTGATTGGCTCATATGCAGGTTTACGGGTCAATTAAAAAAAAAAGCAGAGGGCTGTTTCGCTGGGATTTAAACTGGTAGTACGGGACTCGGGATCGGGCTGCTGATCCCGGGACAATCCCGCTCAAATAGGGATGTCTGGCAACCCTGATTCCAGTCCACATGAAACAAACTAGTTAACTTCAAGAGTCTGCCTAAAAAACAACTAAACAGTGCCCCCCAATAACATATGCACAGAAGATACACATCTGAAATTTTGTCTGCATAGCAATTACACATTATCTAGTTTTTCATTGTCTTCATCTTTACCCAACTTATTATACAGTCTCATTTTCCAATAAATTCTCCATAATGAATTTCTCCTACACCTAAGAGCCTGCTTCTCCTACTACCGACTGTAACCATTTCTGTACTTTTGTATTACCTCACACTACGTCTCTGTACTTACCTCACATTACGTCTCTGTACTTACCTCACACTACGTCTCTGTACTGCGCTACTTCCAGAAAGGTGCTACTATTTTCTTTCCTGACAACGTGATGTAGCATCACACTGCTTGCTCACTGCCCCTCAAACTATAAGTTTATGTAATTCTCTGTATTAATATTATCTGTTCTGTTATCATCAGTATTGTACTGTATTTACCGTTCTATATACTATAAATATTCTTTGCTGGAGATTTCTTCTTCAGGCCTTCACTGAAAATGGGTTATTCCCAGTCTAGTTTTCCAGTCAACAAACACAAATAAATAATAAAGTAAATGTTCACTATTGCCCAGCTTGCAGCATCAGAAGCTAGATTAGGTCCTACTCTCCAACCCCCCCCCCCCCCCCACCAATCTACTAAACTACATAGGTCTGACTCCAGTTTCTCTGTACTTGCTCCAAAACTATGGCAATCCCTTCCTGTCTATCTCACCACTTTGGCACAATCACTTCCTGTCTATTTCACCAAGCCTACTAAAGATACAAGATTCACTTCTCAACTCAAACACTAGCAGTTTGAGCAATACAAATACAAATGCCAGAATGCAGGGCATATCACTTAAAAAACACTACTCTGCACTAGGCCAGTTTCCTCGCACATCATCCCATTTGCACCACTACTGTATTGGTGACCGCTCTGTGTCTGCTTCCTGCAAATACCTACAACAATCCTCTTTCTCTGTCCTCACAGTCATCTTATTACTTTTACCTCTCAGCTCCTCCATCTCCTTAGACTCTAATGATTTACCAGCACATATCTATTGCCTTCTCCTCTGAACACCTGAGTTACCTCCTACAATTTCCAAGGATAATCCTATTTCTCATTCACTTTTCTTACTCCTCAGATTCCACTTTTCTGCTTGTAAAATGCACACCTCAACATAGTGTAATATTTTTATGACTAGTTTCTATCATGTTTGTGTTCTACTGTTGGTTTCATTTGTCATATTTTTGTTGTTACTATTTTGAATGCAACTTGGGCTTTTGTCTGCAGTTGTGAAGTGAACAGAACTCTCTCCTGGTCATCAATCAAACTGTGAATAAAGTAAAATCAATAAATTAATAATTAATTTGTCTATGATTGGTTAACTGTTTGTAATCATGCTATTTAAAGACAGAATATGTGAAGTAGGGATATACTCTGTAAAGGCTGAAGAGCCGAGGCGCTAGAGGAGTCTGCATTTTATGCTTTGTATTTGCTGCTAATCAGATTTTATTGGATCCAGTGTGTGTGCTTATTTTACCTGTTTTGTGGGACTACATTGTGCATCTACTACTGGACTGAACTATCATTTTAATAAAATATAAAGGTAATCACTGGCTTCTTTCCTTATGTGGTGGTAAACAGCTAATTAAAGTCATTGTCAAACATAACTGTGTCTATCATGGATGTTTAGCCTCAAAATTTACCTTTGTTTTCTTGCAGTATAAATTTTTCATTTTATGACATGATCATACCTTTCAACTGTACAGATTTTTGCAGAATGTCCATATTTTCCCTCATATTTTTGATCTGTTCCTCATAAAATTTGTGATTTTTTGGCAAATCATTGGGATGATCTGAGGACTGAAGTCACTAAATAATGATACACATTAAAAATATATGCTACAACAAATCCTGTTATTCTAGTAACTTTCTAAGAGCAATATTTTATTTATTTATTTATTTATTTATTTATTTATTTATTTATTTGACCAGGTTAGTCCAACTGGGCAGATGCCTTTTTTCAGCAGAGACCCAAGGAGAAAAGCTCCAAAAGATACATGCATGATATAAAATGGCAGAGAAAATGCAGTATTAGTATTGACACATGCAATTACATATGCAGTATTAGTACTGTCACATGCAATTACATATGCAGTATTAGTACTGTCACATGCAATTACATATGCAGTATTAGTACTGTCACATGCAATTACATATGCAGTACTACTACTATCACATGCAGTTACATATGCAGTATTAGTACTGTCACATGCAGTTACATATGCAGTGTTAATATTGTCACATATTTAAAATATGTCCCTATTTTTGCCCCCCCCCCCATTCTGTCAGGCTTTGTTCAGATTTTTTTGCGCTAAGAGCTTGAGTAGTACGAACATTGTATTTCTCATTTGAGGGAAACTTTTTTCAAGTTTTGCCCTGAGTAACAAATTGCTACAAAGAGCTATGTCTGTAAGCTGGGGCAGTGCTGATTTTAAAGCCAGACATCACTTCTTTAAAGGACTGTGATCATTCTTTAAAAGAATGTGATCATTTTGACGCCCCATTTAAATAACCTACCTACTGCAAAGAGTTTCTTTTTCTGATGGAATAGCTTACATAACTTAATAAAACAAATAATGTTCTTGTCCTTCTTGTTATTGACACTGACTACACTAAACCCACATTTGACATGTCCGTGTACTAAATGAAGGATTTAGAGAAGTCTGTGTTTTAGCAATGCAGACATGCACAGTATGTATTTAACTTTATTTAAGCTACTTTTATATACATCTGTCCTCTGTGTATTAACTTACCTGTTTTAATCTGTATGTATAAGCACATAAAGCAACTGATTAATGTTATCAGGACTGTACCATCATGCATGTGTTTTTCCCCTTGAATCCCTTGCATGTGTATTGACACCTGTGGGGCTGATAAGCAATTAGTCCAGGAATGTCACTCACTTCATCAAGTGTTGTAAGAACACAGATCTCTCCCTTGATGCAAATGTTTCCAACTGCTCTTTGGACTCCACCAAGGAACTCATCAGGATATACTTTCCTTGACATGCACTGCACCCTTTCCACACTGAGAAAAGTAAGTGGGCTCAGCTTTTCCAGTGCTGGGCCACTAATAAGCCATTGTTTGTGTCATAGTTAGTGCTTTGGTCTTCTACACTGTGGAGCAAGAATTCCTCTAACTTTATGATTATTTGCCACCTGTTTCTGTCTTTTATGATAAAGCCCATGTTTTGATGTTTAACTAAGGGAAAAATATACTGGAAAACCTACACCACCACTAGTGCACAAGCACAGACATTCCTGGACTTTGTCAATACAAATACCCTGGATCAATTAGTTAGAGTACTCACAATGGGGAGTAATATCTTGGATCTTGTCCTTACTAATACGAGCGCATCTTGCACCATCCCTTGTACATCTTCATTAATTGTTAGGTCTGACCATAAAACAGCCTCATAGGTTCATAGGTGTTTACTAGGCTAATGACCACAAGGGCGTTTTTAAGCCTAGCCATGCATCCCAAATCTCTGACAAGTTCTGACACCCTTGATAAGTGTAAGTATAGGCCTGGGAGAAGAATCATTTACATGTTACCTGTTTGCATCAGAGACATAGGTGACAAACCAGGGATGTATTTACAGTTTCTCATCCAATTGTCCAAGTTCTACTTGAATTGGATTAGGGAGGAACTCTGCTTCACATGGATGGGGAACCTGTTCCATAGATGGAGTAGTCTCTGGGATACATACCTATCTCTCCAGCAGGTCCAGTTTATATCACAGGCAAGGTTTAAGTCTTTAGAATGGGCAATTCTGGTTCTGTTTGTTTTGTGGATATGCAGGTGGTCCATCAGAGTGGGGTCTGGCAGTGCCCTATATGCCAGACATAGATCTCCCCTCAAAAGCCTGTAGGAGAGAGAATACAGGGATAAGGCCTTGAGGCAGTGTGCACAGGACATTTTACTTACACCCTGTATTCTTTTAGTGAGGAGTCTCTGTCGATGTTCTAATTGTTGGATATGCCTGGTTAGGTACATACCAAATGGGGCATTGTACTCAGTGATAGGTCTGATGAATGCCAAATACAGTGAAATAATGACTTTCTTGGACCTTTGTTTAAAACTTGTGCAACATAGAATGATTTCCTCACCATGGTAGACACATGATGGTCAAAGACTAGATTACTGTTTATGTGTGCCCCTACGTCCCTGACTACTGAGTCAGCTCTAAGAGATGTGTTGTCAATATGATAGTTAGGAGGGATGGATGGCTTTCCAAAGGATACTATTATGCATTTCTTGGCATTTAGTTTAAGTCCATGGCTCTGACACCAGTTGTTTGTCTGTGTCAGCCCCTCCTGGAGATCATTTGTCTGTGTGAGATTCAATGATGACTCTTAATTTGCAATCATCTGCAGATTTACTCTGCCAGAGACCACTGACATTGGCCTTGACATCTGAGAAGTAAATACCAAAAAGGAGTGGTCCAAGGACTGATCCCTAAGGGTCGCTACTTGTGACTGGCCTCTTTGTGGAGGTGGACTCCCCAATTCTAACTTCCTGAGTCCTGTCTGTGAGCCAGTTGGTGATCCACCGGGTGACATATGGATTTGTACCCACCCTCTTGAGTTTGTCAATAATGATCGAGTGGGGTATTGTGTCAAATGCTTTGGCCAGGTCAAGGTAGGCAGTGTGAACGATTTTACCCTCATCTCCTCCTTTAGTGACCTTTTCAAAGAAGTCCATCAGATTGAGTCTCTTTCAAAATAAAAGTAAAATCAGAGATCCCTTCCACCCAGGGTACTTTTAGAAATTTCTTTAAAGCAAACTTTCTATACCTAAGTGATACACCGGAAAGCAAATCGAGTTAACACCAGTGACTATGCAGAAACGTATACCACCACACTAAACCAGCATGTAAACAGCTGTATAGATGCAGCTGTACCCAGGTCTGTATTAAAAGCACAAAAGCTTACAACCGCGAATATAACTACATCGACACATAAATGTCGAAGGACGACAAGAGCGAAATACATAATCGGCGAAAATTAGAACGCCAAATGTATTTCGTCAAACAACAGCGCCATACAGGCAAGGAAAACCTAATTAAACAAACTTAAATAAACAAACTTTTGCAGGGGAGCAAGCCCCCCTGCAGCCTCCATGTGGGGGGCTGCACCCCCAACATCCCCCTACTTTTAATATACCAACTACAAGATCACACTACATTGGGGAAAAGGATATATTTCCTCATCCCCATGATCACCCTGCTGGCCAAGGAAATACATTCGGCGTTCTAATTTTCGCACATTACGTATTTTGCTCTTGTTTTACTTTGACGTTTATGTGTCAATGTAGTGGTATTCGCGATTGTAAGCTTTTGTGCTTTTAATATAGAGCCCTGTACCCAGTAGGAACAAGTAAAGGGCAAACCCCAGAAACAAACCCACATAGTGGAACCATACTATCAACAAGCTTTATATTATTAAAGGAAAATAATTTTGACCAAAAGTAAGAAGAATAAGCCCACAGAATGTTAGAGCCATTGTCACTAAAATAAATAAACAACTCAGGAGCTCAATAAAATAAATCAAAGCCAAGTTTGAGGATGAAACAGTTACCCAAGCCAAAGACAATCACAAAGCATTTTTTAGTTATGTTCGTAATCTCAAAAGTACACTGCAGCAATGCACTGAGCTGATTGTGACAATGTTACCTACACTGAAACTGAAAATACAGAGAACCTACTGGCTGATAAATTTAGTTCTAATTTTACCCCTCTGTCTGTCCCTCAACATATATCACAAACTGGCTTGACTCCAGCTATCACAGCTATTCATGTCTTAAAAATGCTATCAAAAGCTAAAAATACTGCATCAGTGGGTGAAGCCCAATTTAGCCACCCCTAACAACACTGCTCAATCTCAACCTCCATACAGGTTTTGTACCAAGAGAATGGAGAACAGCTATAGTCATTCCCCTGCATAAGGGAGGACCTTCCACAGACCCATGCAATTACAGACCCATAAGTCTGACCACTCTCATGTGCAAAGCCATGGAAAGACTTATCATGGAATTAATCATTCAGGGTATAGGGAACCTCCAAACACTGGACCCATCTCACTTTGCATTCTTCAAGACCAGGTTATGGTTGCTCAACCTGATGGATGTTAGTATCTGTCAGCAGTTAGATTGTGGCAGGAACCACACAAAACCCAAACAACATAAGACAAAACTCATATAAACATAATGTACAAAAGGCTGTATAAGTACATGCCATTGGCTCTAAGAGGCTCTGTTGATAACCACTGGTAAACTTTAAAAAATTAACTGCTTTTACTTGATCTGACATATGGAAGATGTCATCCTTCTACGTATGGACTCTGTAATTATGTCATAAAGTCTAAACAAAGCTGATGCTTCCAGTTTTATTCTTTCATAACAACCATAGGGGCTAATCTTTCACTCCTGGATTCTTCTGTGATCCATGTTTTATCTACATTTCTAACAATTTTTGTTTCGCATCCTGCATCTGGGCTACAAATATGCAATGCTTTCTTTGTCCACACAAAGTGTTTTCTCTCTTTTTAAATAGATAGCATAGAAAACTTTTTTTATGTCCTCCACTGGATCTGCCCCATGGTTCACATGGTTTGTGTACTTGTGCCCTATCTTCCTTCCTCCTCCTCCTCCTCCAGACAACTAGGCATCCTCAAACAAGGCCCATTCATTCTCATTTGGGGTGCTGAGATCAGAGTCTGGCATTAGTGATTAGGCCAGTTGACCCAGCCCTTCATTCCTGTGTAGGGAATTATATGCATGCTTCAATGCACCCCATCCCTGATCTGGCAGTACATATGCTCTGCTTAACAGCATGAGTCTGCCCTAATCACTTCCATGAGTAATAATCTACCCATACTGCTATGTGTCAGTAATGTGACATGCTGGACACTTTGCTCCCGCAGGGATGGAGAAATTGGCATCTGCCACTCAGGCCCATCATCCCCCACCCAGCCTTTCCACCACTTATGCAATTAATTGAAGCATTGAAGGTTATTGGGTTACAACTCATATTTACCCAGCAAGTTTTTTACAGCCTCAGCAATTACCTGACCTAAATGAGTCTTTTCTTTCCCTCCTCTAATACCTTTTTTTGAGTAAATTGATACACCATGCAGTCAGGTTGACTCAGTGGGGTCTGCCTATATCTTATAAGAGGTAGGAAGCAACAGTAATACTTTATTCCATGCTTGTGTTGCTCAAGGAATGACCTATTTGTCATCTATCTCCTTTAACATGAGGCATTTATGCAGTGTTTGCTACTATTAATTGATATACTTTTGTTTAGTGCACCAGGTATTTCCATGCACCGTATAGAAATATATGTACCTCTCCTGTCCATACCTCTTTATCTATATCCAAAAACTCTTTTTAGGCTTAACTACAAATTATTTGGAATGGACTTAAGATAGACGTCACCTAAAACATTTCTCTATAGACAAAAAGAATGAAGATAAGTTGAGAAGTACATAGGTCATTCTAGTCATAAGTTTCCAATTAAAATATATATATTTTCACAGAAAAACATAGTAAATCAGCAGAAAAAATGATTTACAAACAGAAAAAAGAGGGTGGTTCTCATCATTTGGCATTATGATATCACAAAATGGACAGAAAGTGAGTGGGACAAGAGCGGAGATGGGCAGAGTTATGGAAGGGGTGATGGGTCGAGCATTGATCTGATTATAGCCACAACAAAAAATGGCAACCCTACTTCTAAGACAGGCTTGCATGGTTCAGTCAGTGCAAAATGATGCTGACAGTATAATGCCACATATCTGCACATCACTCTCATCTGGCTAAAGAATAGCCAATAGACCACTGGGGTGTGCACAGCAAAGTGCCAGCCCTGTTTGTCAAATAAATGGTGAGGAAATGGGATACATAAGAAAGAAGGAAAGGGGAGAAGGGCAATCAAAGAGAAACATTCAGGGGTATCTATAAAGTATGAAAAGTTGGAGGAGAGGAAAGATATTTGCTATGGTGAAAAAACTTTTTTTTCATATATAGAAATAAGGATGGGTGGGGAAGGCATCAGGATTAGACACAGGCTTCAATGAAATGGTGGCAAATAAGGTTGAATGCCACGAAGTTTCCAGGGCTCAATGAGTGCATTTCATTGAAGCCTGTGTTAAAGTATAAAGCACAATTCATTTGAGAAGAGGACATAAGTTATATTAATTCATAGTAATTGATGGTACATAGTTATAAATAGGTTAAATATATATATGCATTAAAAATAAAAATAAAAACAAAAGCATATAAATGTATACCATCTGTTATAAATACTGTATATAGAACAACATTTAACAGTATAGGATTAATTTTGAATTTTGAATTTAGAAATTAGGATTTTGTAAAAAAACAGGTTGTTCATTAACATCTTGGTTAAAATATGTTATGCAGGTTGGTTTTGCACAACAATATGGTAGTAGAGTACATATATATTTTTTAATCATGTATATTTTTATATGTCATCTTATATATTTCTTTGCTATTTGTAAAATTTTTTACTATAAGAAATCAATTGGTTTAACATTTATTAGAAGATTGTTTAATCAATTAATTGAGTAATTGGAATATAATGGTATTTAAGTAAGGTAACTGGGTGTGTTTACTATTGACTCTGATGAAGCCAGTGTAACTGGAGAAAGCGCTCAGTCATTTTTGTCTGTGGATTAAAATCTTCCTTTTTACTTCTGGTCTGTGCCTTATTGTCGGATTTGCCAGTCCCGTGGTTTGACTTTCACTACATTTTGTTTTTGTGAGTTCCTGGGTTGGAGCCGTTTGTGTTCGTTTGAGGCTCTTCTGATACAAACCTGTATAAACAATAAGTTGGCTTCTTTGGAAGCATCCCTTTCCACAGAAACCCCCACTATAAAAGCTCTTACTAACATTTGGATTACAAATTCCTTATGTCCTTCTGCTTAGATCCAAGACAACATGACTTTAGACTGGGTCAAAGAACTGATGGCAGATGCACATTTCTAATCATGCAACATGTCTCCCTGCAAATCACTGACTTTTCAAAAGCTAACCAGGTTGATAATAATTCCAAACAGTTCTGAGTATGGAACAGTGACCACACGATAACAAATAAAACAACTGCGAGGTTATTAATGAACATTGAGCACTTTCAAAAGTCTGTCTTAAAAAAAAATCTGTTACTTATAAAAAAATTGAAAAAAAATGTAATAAAACATCAAAAAATAATGCATTATCCTAGGATACATCAATCAATTCTTGAATACTAACCTGAAAATTTCAAATCAAATAAGAATGCAATTTTAGCACATTAGACATTGATAAACAGTCAATAAGCCCAGGAAAAACACATGCTTTCAGCCTAATTTGCCACACAAGATCTTTAAATTCAATTAAATCAACCCAGGGACCACCCGAGGGTCCTTGACCACCCTATTAAGTCCATAAAATAAGAAATTATGCATGGGATTATTGGATATATGTTTGTAAAGGGAGCTGTTAGTGTTTTTTTCTTTTTATGTCATAAAGATGTTCACGAATACATTCTTTAAATCTCCTTTGGGTCTTCTCCACATAGAAACAGGTACATTGTTGGTACTTGGCCAAGTAAATCAATCCTGTTGAATTACAGGTACAATAAAAAAGAGTTTTTATAAAAAAATTCTTGACCATAATGCCCTCATTCTTTAAAATGAATTTACACTATGGGCAAAATCCACACTTATAGGTCCCTGTTTTCTTGGGGGTAGGGTTCAAGAGTCGACAACCACTCCTCACTACCTCCTCTGTAAACTACATGGGGGTCTCTTTCTAATTTTGTCTAAGGTTTTAACAAAACACAAAAATAACTCCCAAGTTATTTTCTAAAATTGTCCTATGTGCAAGTGATTAACCATAAAGGTGGTGATAAAAGAATTAAGAAAAACTTTAGGGTCACCTGTCTCCAGACTCACTATCAATTTTTGGTCAGCCAGTACCTTGTTGAAGGTTAAAAAGGGGCAGAGACACCTTCCTTCCATTTTATTACCACTTCATTAAATATTTTGGCTGTTAATTCACAGGGATAACCCCCGACTTGAAATATATTTCTTAGGGTATTACATTCCCTATAAAATAACTCATCATCCAAAACCATTCTGGCCAATGTTACATATTGCCCTTTAACTAGGCCTCTTTTTTGATGGCCAGGGTGGCAACTTGAATAATAAATTAACCTATTTGCATATGTGAGTTTCCTGTAAATATTGCTAACAAACCTTTTATTTCTAGTGTCCTTACTTATTTTTACATCTAAGTGATTGATCGTGTTGGGGTCAGAAGTAAAGGTAAACCTCAAAAAAAGATGTTATGGAACTAAAATACTTAATAAACTTGCACATAGCCCCAGTGCGTTTTTCCAGGTATTAAATATATAATCCAGAAATTGAGTATAAGCAGCCCAGGAAGGTTTTTGAACATAGTTAAATAGGAATTTCTTTTCCCATTGGATCATAATGATGTTTGCAAAAATGAGGCAGACAAAAAATTGTTCTTTAAAGATATTTCCATCAGTGTATCTAGGATTTTAATTTCATCTGATGAAAGGTTCGTGGATTCAACTAAAATGCATGAAACCATTCCAATCCCACATCACGGGGAATGACGTTAAATAAGTTCACTATATCCATGGTAAGAAAAATTATATCATCCAAAAAACAAACCTCCTTAAGCTTAACTAAAAAATCCAACAAATCTCTACACAAGTGTATAAAGAAATCAAGTGTCTTCTTAAGTGTTAAATCTATGTACTTGGCAAGTGGATGAATTTTACATTTCCAGCATTAACAACTGGTCTCATAGAGGGATCTTCCAAACACTTTGGGATTCCAAAAATCGTGGGTTCAAGGGGATTAAAAAGCATTAAGAATAAAAAAAGATCACTGTTAATTTGTCTGTGATCAAATAAGTCATGTAGCAAACAATTTTCATATAAGAAATATTAGCACAATTAGTGGATGAATCTTCATAGAAACCATCATTTAAAAATATATTCATTTTGTTGAAGTAATTGGCTTTGTAAATGATAACAACCCTCCCCCACCCTTATCGGGCTTCATCACATTCAAATGCCTGTTCCAATTCAATTCCATAAGTAATCGATACTCAGTGGTAGGTAAATGAGAACAGGGATTCTCAATCTTTGTGTTAAGCATTGCCCTAAAATCAAACTCACATAACTTTTCAAATAAACTCAAAGAAGGGTGTGGTGGGGGTTAAATAAAATTCGCCTGTGAAGATCATTAGTCACTGCTTCCATTTCTTGTTCATCAAAAATTAATTTAAACTTAAGCTTCCTTAAAACATATTTTTAAATCAATAACAAGAGCCTCTATGTTAGATCTAGTCAAGGGGAGAAATGTAGAATCTTTTGCAAGTAAATCGATATGTTTACTTTCAGTAGAATAATCAGTAAAGTTAAAAATGTTATAGTCCCCATTCACGTTAGTTACAATTGTTGGTCCAGTCATTTCAAATTCATATTGGTCAAAACCAAAATGTGAAAAGCTGTTCATTATCTCCTCTCCTGTTATATGTCCTGTGTGGTTGGTTCTGCTGGTAATAGGCATCTGGTTCTGCCCCTGTTGGATCCTGTTGTTGCCAGTGATGGTTCTCCCAATGCTGTATCTTCTGTGAGCACCTTAAAGGGGAGAATCATCAACTACTTTGTCGTTTGGACTAAAATGGTTCTCCGCAAGTTCAGTTTCTTCATTGTCAGTCTCTCTGTTAGTTTTAGGTTATGCGGTCACAGAAACGGACAAATGTATAACTAGTGATTTGTTGTTTGATAGCAATGCAGAAAAATATAGCAACATTTATATAGAAGTTGACAAAACATCTCTGGTTTTAAAGCCTGGAAAGAAGAAAGTTTGAAAGAGATCACTTAGACTAAACTGGATCACATACCCTTCATCAGATAAAATACAGAATTTCAAAAAGTTAATTAAATACACAAAAGTCACATGATCATCAAGCAATTATGTAATAAGATATTGGTTTCTTAAAGTAACATTCCCTAAATTTCATTCCATATTTAATACAAAAGGTAAAATACACTTCCAATAAAGGATAAAAGTAGATATATTTCCTATAAACCTACCTATTTGAATACGTTCCTCCATTATACAAGTGCACACCCCCAAACTCAAAAGAAAGCTGTTTTTAAGGGCCAGCTGGTTAGGGTGGCATGTATGGTGTCACTGGATCAACATTTTGCTGACAAATGCCAATTATTGAGAGGCATGTTCCTAAAAAGAAGGTACACTACCTCAATGGTGGATCACAACATTGTGTAAGTAAAGAGTAAGAGAACTAATGGGTATTTTATACCATTATTGCATCATGGAGGTGGAGTGAGAGGGGGAGAGGTTTCTAATTCTAATTCTAATTTATTTAGGAAGGAAAGAATGAATAATGATTTCCATAATGCCTTTATTACTCCTTTTAGTCTGGAAACTAGTATAATTAGTTGGATAGTTAATAAGAATTGGAACATTATGCGGGATGAGCCAGGTTAGTAATATAGTGGGAAAGAAACCCATTATAATGTATAGGAAAGGATCTAATTTTAAAAATATTTTTGAGAAAGCTAGTGTAAAAAAACAAAAGAATATATTTATGCATAAATGCAGGAGATTTAATTATTATAAGTACATCTTGACAGGAGATCATGTTATCAAATCCAGGGGCAAAAATTGTTGTTAAAGGGTAAATACAATTGTGAATGTGCAGGTATTGCATATAAAGCATTGTGTTAAGTGTGCTTGGGGTTCTATATAGGGAAAACTGAGCACAGATTAAGAGAACAGATCTAAGAGCACACATGTCATAAGAAAAGAAAAAAATACTAATGCACTATACAAGCATATTCAAAATTATCCTGGACATAATTTTAAATTACCAGTGCTGGAAAAAGAAGAATATTAGGGGAGGACCATGGTCAGTTTTGTTGCAAAAGAATGAGTTACACTGGCAGTTGCTGTTGAATCTTGCAATTGGCCAGGACTTAACAAACACACCTTCAGAGCATGTCTGCTGAAATTAAAATCATCAGAGAGATAGTGGTATGTTTTTATTAATGACTGTTCATAATATATTTTAATAATTGTTGTATGATGGTTTTGGAAGTGTATTTTTTTACCTTTTGTATTAAATATGGAATGAAATGTAGGGAATGATACTTTAAGGGGCCAATATCCTATTACATAATTATTTGAGGATCATGTGTTTTTTTTGTGTACTTAAGTGATTTTTTTGAAATTCTGTATTTTATATGAATTTTTATGTGAAGTAAAATAAAAGCACTTATGTGTTTTAATTATTAAAAGAACCGCAGTTTGACTACTGCATTTTGGCAATCTCTTTTCATATCATGAAGACCCAAAGTAAATTTAAAGAATGCATTGAGCCACATCTTTATGACATAAAAGGAAAAAAAACACTAACAACTACCTGTACAAACATATATCCAATAATCTGACAAATAATTTCTTATTTTATAGACTTGATAAGGTAGTCAGGGACCCTTTGAGTGGTCCATGGGCTGATTTGATCAAATTTAGAGAACTTGTTTGGCAAATCAGACTGAATGCATGTATTTTTCCAGGGTTTAATGACTGTTTATCAATATCTAGTATGCTAAAATTGTATCCTTATTTCATTTGAAATTTTCAGGTTAGTATTTAAGGATTGCTTGATGTATCCTAGGACAATGCATTTTTTTTTATGTTTTTTTTTACAATTTTTTTTTCATTTTTTTTTATAACAGTTATTTTAAAACAAGGTTTGGTAGTAGTTATCTCTTCATTTTTATTGGTCATCCTAACAGCAAGTGATTTACTATGGAAACTTTAAATGTGGTATAAGATATGTGTTCCATATTTTGGTGAAGTCATTTGTTATGAACTGACAAACGTGCTCAGTCTTCATTAATAAACTTACAATTATTTTATTTGTTATCACAAGGTCACTGCTCCCTACTTAGAACTGTTTGGTGTTTGATTGATTATTTTTCATCTGTCAGTTCTTGATAATAATCCCCCCCCCGGTTAGGTGTTAGCTTAGGGTACCATACTCACTTAAACATTGCCTCTGCTTATATTCTTCCACCTTCTTCAATTATTACTTCTCGAAACAAAACCTTGCAAATGTTCCCAAATAGTCCTATAAGGAATACAATTGTTTTAGGAGACTTTAAAATGGATACTAATGGCCACAAAGCCAAGCAGCTGAACAGCATAGTGTAAAACCTTAAGCTAGAACAACTTACAAAGCAGCCAACCTGGCCCAGTTTCAGAACAGTAAAGTACTCTTCTCCTGATCTTATTTTTCTCAGCTTGGCCCATTGTTACATTAACACTAAAATTCTGCAGACTTCCAAAGTGACCACCGGCCAGTGCTGTCTTATTGGTCTTTCAAACCTGTAAAGCTAACTCTCCAAATAGTGACTAATTGACCTTTCCCACCAGATAAACTGGCTATGCTTGAATCTTATCTGAATCCCCCCTTACCGAATTGTTTACCTTGAAAGTGCCTTGATATACTTCATTGATACCCTTCCTGGTGTGCAAAACTCTATCTTCCCTTGTGTACGGAGAAGGCTACTAGGGCAGAAATATCCTTGGCTTATCAATCAAATCCAAACTCTCATGAGACAAAGGGAAAAAACTTGATCTGCCTGGAAAGAAAATTCATATACTATCCACCCTGAAAAAAATTACCCATCCTTAAAAACAGACACAAATTGTTTCAAACTCAGCCAAAGCCATTTATTTTAGAAATAATCAAATGTCTACCACCAATAATAAAAAAATGGAAATAAATAAAATACCTAACAAGGCAGTCTTCCAACTCCACCTCTCTCACCAATAATGTCCCTAATATACACTAATGCATCAGAGGAT
Organism: Protopterus annectens; assembly: GCF_019279795.1. Classification (NCBI taxonomy): domain Eukaryota; kingdom Metazoa; phylum Chordata; order Ceratodontiformes; family Protopteridae; genus Protopterus; species Protopterus annectens. The sequence continues at coordinate 980,873,104 of NC_056728.1, read as the reverse complement.
TAGAGACATTTTATTATCTTTTCCACTAAAACAATTACTAACACATTTCCCTAATCTAGCTAATCTTTGCTTTAAATAACATAATTTATCAGTGTAACACTGCAGCTCAAATGTCCATTCTTGCTGTATATGTAGCCACCTTCCACTTCCCAGCTGTTTCTGAGAAGGAAACTAAAAGATTATTAAAGAATTTGAAATCCTCCACCACACCGCTGCCTTCACTGTATTTCACGCTAACATCCATAGAAAGGCAGTAGATAAAATAGCCAAACTCCTAACTTAGACTTATAAGCCCTAAAACATTCCATCATTATACCTCTTTTAAAGTACCCCAGTCCAAAATCCATAAAGACTATTGACCTACCTCCACTCTTTGCCCTCTTCCAAAAATATTTGAAAAAGTTCTTTATAGTAACTATGGGCTTCCATCTGATATACAGCATAGCTTCAGAAATGGTTTTAGCACAACCACTGCTATAATCTCAACATCTGACACTATCCATAGCAAGAAAAATAATGGTCTCCTTGCAGTTGGTATTTCTGTAGACTTGACACATGTCTTTGAAACTGCTGACCACAACATTCTTCTTGCGAAGCTATAGCAATTGAATTTGGGAGAAAATGTCATTACCTGGTTCCATAGCTACCTTGTCAGCAGGACCTTTCAAGTTTACTTTAACAACCAGCTCTCCACTAATGGAGCACCAAAATCTGTTCTAGGCCCATTACTGTTTCCTTTGTTCACTAATGATATTACTAATGACTTACCAGAGGTTAACTTTACTTTCCATGCAGATGATATTTTATTACTCCAGTTAAACAGACATCACGCAGTCCTACAATCACAAATGCTGAATCCTTCTCTGGTATTTACCAATGGTCTGAACAAAGTAAACTCCACACTGACCACACACGCACAAAAAAAAGTTATGCTTTTTTCTTCCCCTCACACAGCCTCTCAGCTTCCTGTCCTTACTATCTTAGACAATAACAAACATATAATTCCTTTTGTAATTAAGTACAATTACTTTAGCCTAACCCTTGACATTATGTTACAACACACAATAATATCATGAGTTCTCTCACAGCTTAAGCTCTGATGTAGTATTTCACATCTGTCTCCTACTGCCTACAAAGAACTGTCACGGATGTCCTTCTCCCTAAACTAGAATAGTGTCTTCCTGTACTGATTATAACACTCAAAGACTTCAAATCACTGAGAATAAAACTGCCAGCCTTGCTCTACTTGCTGATGACCTCATACAGTACATAACTGCAACCTTCTAAATGACTTAAATTGGATACTCATTACTGAAAAGTTCACTTACCGTCTACGCACTTCACTATATAAAACTGTAAATTATGGATAGTGCTCCCTCTGAAAACTCCCAAATGAGAGAAAAATCCTGCTCCCTAGGGAATTCCATGAGAACTTAATATCATTCAACCACCCCACATTTAAAACAGTCATTGATGAAAAAACTTTCTCACCAATAGGCTCAGTTGTCTGAAGCAAACTACTAAAGGAAACAAGGCATCAAACTTATCAAGTTGAAGAGGTTCGTTTCTGAGCACCTATTCAAGAAAGTTGATTGCAAGTGCTTTAGGGATAATGGATAAACTCTTTAAAAGGCTTACAATTCTAAAACTGCTTAAAGTCTCACAAGTGTTTTCCTTTGCCATTTAACTCTTCTTATACTTGTGTTCTCTTCTTAGTCTCTAGGCCTGTCTCTGTAATCTCTATTTTACCTACTTCCTTTTGATTTTTTTAAGGAAATTAAGTTTTAAACTTTTAAGAAGCAATTTCAGGTAGCCAGACTGTAGTGCAACTTATTTAAACTGATATAACCTAATGTAAACTTGCTACTTTATTAAAAATGTATAAAACTTGTATAACATTATATTTAAAAAAATTATAACTCTATATGAATTTTCTAAAGTTTTGCAATTTATTAAACCTAACGGTCCATCACATTTGAAGTGCATACCTTAAGCTTACTTGTCTTGTTTATTGCCTCTAGACCAGTCCACCTTCCCAGTTACCAAATAGTAAATAAATAAAAGGATAACACATTGAGAAAAAAAAATATTACAGTCACATGCTAGAAACACAATTAACAGCTGTACAATGGACTGGCACAGATGTATACACAGCCCACTACTAGGAGAGTTGCTTCTTTCTTCTGCAGCATCAATCATGTTACGTTCATATTCCTATACTGCTGGGGAAGCAAAATATGGAGTCCTAATTTTATATATATATATATATATATATAGAGAGAGAGAGAGAGAGAGGGTAGAATAGCAGATGGCACTAGTAATAACATAAAATGATTGAGGCACATGACTCTTTTTCTCTATCTAACCTCTATGCCTTACTGTTGAAGCAGGTCAGGTTGGCACAACCTCATCAATCTATTGAAGCTGCATTACGATCCAGAATGGGTGATGCTTGTGGCATCATTTGCCATTTGGGCATCTGTTATCTGCAAAGACCCTTCATACTGCACCAGAGGATGCTCCACAAATTACCTGGACAGGAAGAACAAGAAAATCATGTTCTTCCTGCCCCAACCAGCTGTAGCTTCACATTCCTTCATGCCCGATATTGCAATGGCCAATCACTCAGGTCCATCAAAAGAGCAGAACGGCTGCCCCATACAGTCAGATGCACATTTGTGGGTCAGATGTCATACAACATTGTGCTGCACTGTAACACTACTGTAAGTCCCTGTCACCACTGGGCTAAGAAGGGCTGCAGTGCTGCACTGCAGTGCTACAGTTGCACATATGCTGTATGCATGAGCATACTGTTAACCTGCCTTTTGGTCACCATGATGTCCATAGTTACTGCCAGCATGTCTGGTAGCACAAGGTGCCATGACACAGGTTCAGTAACAGTAGCATTAAGTAGCTTAATTAGCATAACTGCCATGCTAATTTCCCCTTGTTAGCAGAATATGAAACAGAACCGCTCTTTTCCATAACATTACTTGTTATCATGCAGGAATTTCAGTACAGAGTCTATAGGCTTGCAGTTTTACAGAGTTAAGGAAGGAGTCCTGCCTGTAAAAGTACAAAAGATACTTGTGGTGAATGGCAGTGAGAATGATTCGCACATCTTCATGTACATGTAATTATGAACACAGGAAAGTGCTATGCAGCACTAATATCTGCCGCGGCTGGGTGGAGTGGGGGGGGGGGGCAATTACAGACCTCTCAGCTGTCCCAGTTTTGGAAGTTCATTCCCATTTTATTTTCAAGTCTGATGTACCACAACACACAATTTTCTGAACCACCCTTATCACATGTAATTTTTGAAGTTGTCTAGTACAGAGAAAACTACACTACATGGCCAGCACACTAAAGGCACCAATGACTTAAAAAAGAGAACACACATTTTACATCTCCCTTTCTCAGAAGCAAAAATAAATTACCTTGCGTGGTAGCATTTGATTATACATTTTCCCTGCGATTCATTAATGCCTCCACTAAGTGCACACCATTCTGACTGAACAGACAACACAAGCACGACTCACACCTTCTTCCTCCTACTTTTAGTTTTTCTACTGATTTTCTTGCAGATGTAAATATCGAGGGGGATTTATAATGGTGTGCAGGCTAGAGTAGAAGCACAAGAATATGACAGAGCTGTTCTTCACTACAGATCGTGTACACTTAGTGTGGGCATTAATAAATCTGACCCCTGTTTTTTGATAATATGCTTACATTTTTTCATAATTTTTGTCACTCTGTTTCTTTTAAACCTGTTTCTGAGTACTATCCCATATTCTGTCCTAGATGGTATTCAGATTTCAATGGCCACGGTACTATTTTCAGTATTTGCAGGTTGAGACATAAGGGGACAACCCTGTACAATGAAAATCTTGTGAAGGGCATGCCACAGGTTGGCAGGGTGAAGGGCTGGCATTTATACATCCACTGACTGACATGTTTTCTCCACAGGTACACTTATAATCACATGACCACATGAAGGAGACAACACCAGGAAGTGTTCATTGTCTGGGAAAAACAATTTCTACTGCAGGCCCTCTGCACACATGGCATGTGTCTTCTGACTGTACATGCAAAACTGGCTCAAGATTTGGCAGGGACTGGTAAAACATGTGAATACAGTAGTACATTCATACGTTCATAGGTAAGTACTAGGCTAGCTGCCATTGAAGGCCATTGCAAGCCTAGCCAGTTTCCCTTTTTGTGCTAGAATTAACCTGTCCCATTTGTTTAGAGAGTTGTCTTACCCATCCCGTGGTCATTAATTATATCTTACCCCTAATGAGAATAACTGGGATCGTACCATACATAACTTGAGGGGACACATGCAGGGGATAAAGCACTGAGGATCTGCCTCTGTCTGGGGCAGTCCTTGTGTAAATTTTTGTGTAAATTTTCTGTTTCTCATCAAGAGATACAAGTCTCACTTGAATATGGATTGGATGAACTTTGTTTTATGTTATATGAGATATACCTGTCCCTCCAAAGTGTTCTGTTTGTGTTGCAAAAGAGGTTTAGTTTCCTTAGCTTCCTAGACCAAGTATTTTTGATGCCATTTGAATTGCTGATGTGCAGTAAATCCATCAGTAAGGGGTCACAGGATGCCTTGTATGCTAGACCCAGGTCACCTCTTAGGTTTCTGCTGGGTACTGAGAATAGTGACAGGGCTTTAAGTCAGTCTGTGTAAGAAAAGTTGTTTAGGCCTTGTATCCTTGTAGTAAGATGTCTGTATAGATGAGCTGTTGCATGTGTCTGGACAGATATATTCCGAAGGCGGCATTATATCCAGTGATTGGCCTAATGAGGCCTGAGTAAAGGAGGACAATGACATCCCCAGGTCTGGACACAGTCCTTTTGTTTATAAGCTGTGCAATATAGAAGGACCTTCTTACAAGAATGGACACATGTTGGTCAAAAGTTAGTTCACAATCCATTAAGTTCCAAAATCCCAAATAAATACATAATCTCTCAGGGGCATATTGTTAATGTGGTAGTTCCCTGTGATAGATGACTTTCCAAAGGATTCAATAATACATTTTTTGGCATTTAGTTTCAGTCCATGATTTTGGTACCAGTTATTTATTTGAGACAAACTTTCCTGCAGGATGGTTAAGTCATTTGGTGATTCATTGACTGCTTCTAGCTTCCAGTTACCTGCAAATTGAGTCAGACACAGCCCTTTGGTACTTGGTTTACTTCAGAAAAGAATATGCCAAACAGGAAAGTTCTCTGCACAGAACCCCGGGGAACCTCACTGATGACTGGTCTCTTTCTGGAGGAAACTTCCCTTATTTTTCTTTCCTGTGTCCTATCTGTGTGCCATTTGGCAATCCAGCAGGTGACATGGGTGATTATACCCAGTTTATTTAGCCTTTCCACTATGCCTGAGTTGGAATTGTGTCAAAGGCTTTGGCCAGGTAGAGATATACAGTCAGTACCATTTTGTCTTCCTCCATTGCTTTGGTGACTTTTTCAAAAAAAAAAAAAAAAATCCACCAGGTTAAGTAAGCATGACCTGCCCTTGATGAATCCAAACTGATCCAGGTCCAGTGTTTTGAAGTTCTCTATGTCCTGATCGATTAGTTGCACGATAAGTCTTTTCATGGCTTTGCAGATGAGGCTGGTCAAACTTATGAGACTTTAATTGCCTTTGTCTGTGGAAGGTCCTGACTTATGCAGGGGAATGACTGTAGCTGTTCACTTGGTACAAAACCTGTATGAAGGCTGAGACTCAACAGCGTTGTTAGGGGTGTGGCTAAATTGTGCTTCATGTTATTTAAGATACATTCAGGGATATTGTCAGGACTCATCGATGCAGTAGTTTTAGCTTTTGATAGCACTCAATGACTTGGATAACTGTGATAACTAGAGGCAAGTCAGTTTCAGGTATATCTTGAAGGACACATGGATGGGGCAGAGTGGTAAAATTTATCGGCCAGTATGTTCTCTATATCTTCAGCCTCATTGTAGGTAGATCAGTGCACAGATGCACTGTGCTTTTGAGATTACTAACATAACTAAAAATGCTTTATGATTGTCTTTGGCTTGGGTAACTATTTTAGCTTCAAACTTATCTTTGGTAGATTTTGTTAAACTCCAGAGCTGTTTGTTTATTTCACAAAACACAAACCACACTAGAATATCAGGAGAGATTTGCAGTCAACTTTAAGCATACTAGAACTTTATTATCTCCGCTCTTCATCCATAAAAGACTTCATCAGAAAAAACATTTACACATAGTAATCACTATTTAAATAAACCATGTTCCAATCAAAGGCCTCATTCAATTGATCAATAAGCCAATTAAGACTTTCTTAAAGCAGAATCATACCAAGCCATGCAAAAACATCATTCGAAGATTCATTAAAATGCATTGGCCAACAGTTAAATTGCTGTACATCCTTTGATAAAAATGAAAAAACTAAGTTTAAACAGCCATATGTATAAATAGCATATGCAAAATATATAAACACCATGTGTGTGATAAAAAATACATTAAATATAAAAAAAGATACATACTTTGTTTCTAACTACTGCCACTGTTAATTCTGGGCCTTCTGTCCATTAGAAAACATTTGATATTAATAACCTTGTTCAAGCCAGAAAATTCATTAGCTTTCAAATAATCTGCCGTATAGCTTCTTTCTTTTCTAGGCGATTCTTATAATCACCTCCCCTTTTGTAATCTAAGACATGCTGTAGACCAAAAAACAAGAATTTTTTCAACTTAGCACAGATTAAACTATGCTTGTGTAAAGCATTGTTCCTGTCTTTCTTTTTGAAGGCATACACATGTTCTTTTATAGTTTTGAGTGTTCTGGTAGTCATTCTTATATAGATTCAAATAAAAGAACATTTATTTATATGCCATCAAAAAGAAAGACACGAACAATGCCCCATAAGGGGCTCAAATGTCCTTGAGGGGGTTACTGCACTACTCCCTGTGTGTTGCCCTCCCTGTTAAGGTCAGATCATAAATCTGTCTTGTTCAAAGTAATGATCTGACCTGACATCCCCACAGGAGCAAAAAAACAAAAAATGTCTCCAAAGCAAACTGCAGCCTACTAGGTGATACTATAAAAAGTTTCAACCCCCCTGCTAACATAACCAACAATGACCCCTATGAGGAGGAATACACAAATGCCCTGTATAACCACATAAACAACTGTATAGGTTCAGCTGTACCTGACCAGATCAAAACCAGTTCCTCCTGAAAAAACAGGCCACCCTGGTAGACCTCAAGTATAAATAGGTTATTTAACAAAAGGAAGACACTGATGTCTAAGAACAAGAGGGAAGTTACACAGCAGCGGAAGAAGAATACCCTCCACAGCTTGAACAAGCAAATCAGATATCTTGTAAAGTTCTCTAAAGCTAGTTATGAGGTTACATTAGTATCCATAGCTAAGGATAATCATAAGGCATTGTTTAGGTACGTCCAAAGTCTAAAAGAGAATGTCCAACTATGTGCTGAACTTACAGTGGGTGGTACCTCTTATACCAAACCTGAGGAAATTGCTAACCTGCTAGCTGATAGTTTTGGCACAAACTTTACCCCCTGCCCCCACCAGTGATACCCCAAAGCATACCTGATGCCAGTCCTCTACTGAGTATTTCCAAACAGCAGGTCATAACTACACTCTCCATGGCTAAAACACAGCCTCTATGGTACCAGATAACATCCCAGGCTGCTTATTAAACAATCTAAAGCAAGACCTAGTGGAACCACTTGGCACTCTCTTTAACCATAACATGAAAACTGACTTTGTCCCAGCTAAGTGGAGAACAGCAACCATAACCCCCTTGCACAAAGGGGGTCCATCAGCTGAACTTCAGAACTATAGACCCATAAGCCAAACCAAGAATCATCATGAGCCTTATCAACAAGGACAAAGGCAACCTTCAAACTGTTGACCCGACCCAGTTTGTCTTTATTAAGGGTAGATCATGCTTATTGAACCTGGTGTCACCAAAACTCTGGATGAAGGCAAAACAGTACATACTGGATATCTTGACTCGGCCACGATTTTTGATGCAATCCGCCACATAGGTATCATTGACAAATTTTCCCAATTGGGGATTAACCCATATGTCATTAGATGGGAAGCCAAATGGATCACCAACAGAACACATACTGTCAAAGTTGGGAATTCAACCTCTACGAGTAGATCAGTTATTAGTGGTGTACCACAAGGATTTATGCTGGGCCCTCTACTGTTTGGAATCTTTTTCTTGGAAGTCCAGGCGAAGTAGATGGCCTGTGGCTTACCAAGTTCATGGATGACTGCAAATTGGGCATAATCATTAAGTCCCCAGACAATGTTAACATATTACAAAAGGGGCTGATACAGACAAATGATTGATCCAAAGCCATGGACTAAAATTAACACAAAAAGTGCATTATTATCCCCTTTGGCAAAGAGGAAGTCCCCCCAAATTACAATATTGACAGCACCCTCCTAAGCTGAAACCCAGCGGTGCAAGATTTGGGAACACAGGTTGATCACAATCTAAACTTTGATCACCATGTGTCCACAGTGGTAAGGAAAGCCTTCTACATTGTGCATTTCAAATGTAAGGGCATCACATCCAAGACTAAAGATGTTATAACTCCTCTGTACTCCACCCTCATCAGACCACTAATAGAATACAACTTTCCCTTTTGCATGCACCTCACCAGACACTTGCAGCAGCTGGAGAGACCACAGAGGTTTCTCACCAAGAAAATTCAGGGTCTCCAAAACATGACCTACATGGAAAGACTGAAAGCCCTGTCACTGTACTCTGTATCCTACAGGCTGCTGAGAGGTGACTTATGCCTGGCCTACAGAGCAGTGTCTGACCCTGTCCTAATGGAAATGATCCATATCCGCAAATCAAATGGGACAAGAGTCACTCACTCCAGGGATCTCAACCAAGCCTGTGACATTAACCGAACATGCTGGAGAGACAGATATATCTACCAGAGATTGCCACTCCTCTGGAATACACTCCCAATTCACGTGAAGCAGAGCTCATCAATGACCCTGTTCACAGCTCTGTCTGTTGTGAGTCAGACAGAAATTAGAACAAGTCAGTGAAGGAGTCACACATAGGTTACAACAGGTTAGTTAAGGTTAATCATCTGTGAACTGAGGGAATGGAGCTAGGAACCAAACCTTCTATTTAAGGGGTAAAATAAAACATTTCAGAGCTTTACTGGAAAGGCTCACCCAGACTCTGCTACAGTTTGCTGAGGCAAAGGTTATTCTGCTTCTTATTTGTTATATTTTGTATTATTTTATTGCCTTTTTCTGTTTTGTATACTGTGATTTGTTTTCTTTACACTGTGTTTTATTTGTATTCTGCTTTTAACTGCATATTAAAACTTGAAAAGAGGCCACAGTTCTGTCTGTTGTGAGTCAGACAGAAATTAGAACATGTCAATTAAGGAGTCACACATCAGTTAGAACAGGTCGGTTAAGGTTAATCATCTGTGAACTGAGGAAATGGAGCTAGGAACTAAACCTTCTATTTAAGGGGTGAAATAAAACATTTCAGAGCTTTACTGGAAAGGCTCATCCAGACTCTGCTACAGTTTGCTGAGGCAAAGGTTATTTTGCTTCTTATTTGTTGTATTTTGTATTACTTTATTGCCTTTTTCTGTTTTGTATACTGTGATTTGTTTTCTTTGCACTGTGTTTTATTTGTATTCTGCTTTTAACTGCATATTAAAACTTGAAAAGAGACCACAGCTCTGTCTCTTGTGAGTTAGACAGAAATTAGAACATGTCAATTTAGGAGTCACACATAAGTTAGAACAGGTCAGTTAAGCTTAAGCATCTGTGAACTGAGGGGGAGGTGGAGCTAGGAACTAAACCTTCTATTTAAGGGGTAAAATAAAACATTTCAGAGCTGGAAAGGCTCACCCAGACTCTGCTACAGTTTGCTGAGGAAGAGGTTAGTTTGCTTTTTATTTGTTGTATTTTGTATTCCTTTATTGCCTTTTTCTATTTTGTATAACATAATTTGCTTTCTTTACACCGTGTTTTACTTGTATTCTGCTTTTAACTGCATATTAAAACTTGAAAAGAGTCCACAGCTCTGTCTCTTGTGAGTCAGACAGAAGTTTTACCTACCCTCCCAACTGGTTACTGTTTTAGTTCCTAAACACCACTGTCTTTCTAGTTTCCTGCCCCTTATGTTAATTTGACCCTATATCTCATTTCCTCTCTGCTTTTACTGACTGGTGTGAGTAAGCACAAAATTATAATTTTGTGAAATCACTCCCCTTCAACTATTTAAATTTATTGGCCATCCTACTGTATTCTATTGTACTGGAAAGCCCACATTCTGACTGTCAATAATCATCTTGGGATTAGTGCTTCTATTTTCTCCTGGTGAGAGAAGGAGTGCAGTTACATCATTTCCTGGAGACTGCTGATCACCAGAAAGCTTAATAACTGTTTTATAGGTGACAGCTTGAAATCTGTGCTTATATTCTGATCCTGGTGAGCATAGGAGTAGTGTGCATTGATTCCTGACTCTTTCTGTTTGGAAAGTGAGTGTCTGTGCTTACTGTACCTGATTGGTCTGGCTGCTATATGAGGCATCTACCAGGAAAAGGCTACAAACCTGCAGACCCTTGCATCATCTGGGACAAGACTGTGGATGACCAAATAGGCTGTGGCCTGCTTCTCTTCTTGGCATTGGTACTAACATTTTGCTTCTGGTGAGAGAAGAAGCAAAGGAGTATTGCATCCCAACAGAGTGAAGCTGTGGTGAGACCAGCATTAGTAGTAGCCAGGCAGTAGCCATTCATGCGACTCCCCTCTTTTCATCATTCTTGACAAGCTAATTCTTTATTTTTCAGTAAGAACTGCTTGATTTCTTCCTAACTTCAGAATATCTGCCTAAATACTTCATCCTTAAATTTTCAGGGTCTGTGTATTAGTTTCCCCTCAATTGTTTGGCAGTGCTCTGTACAGACTCAGACATCTTGAGTGACATTTTTCCTAGAAAAGGAATATATAAGGAAAAAGGTCCATTAGTTAGTAATAATGACCATCCCTCCTGGCATGTCTAAAGGCAGTTCCCTGTGCTTTCTCCTATTAACCTGGTAAACTTGGGCATTTTGAGGCAGTGTAGCAACTGCCTTATGTACACAGACAACCCTCTCCTCTTACCTCCCAACACCCAGACTCATGAGAGATGCACTTATATATCCAAATTGGAAGTCATGCACTCTCAAGCCAAGACCGGAATAGCTGGTCAAGAGGAGAAGGTCAACACCTGCACCACACCACATGCAACACATAGCTCTCCAGAACACCCAGCATCACAGCTCTCACATAAAAACATAAATTACACACCCACTTTTGTGGAGGCTCTCAATAGAAATCTACTCAAACAGCAGAGACCTCCAAGGCAGAAATGTACTCAACCACCACAACAAAGCACAAATCATAAGACACATAGCTCACCTACACAGTGTGCCCTTCAACCTAAGCTCCTAAGGCAACACAGCTTGCCCAATACACTAATCATACGTGACTAGATAGTGAGGCACACTGATATCCCACTCACTAGGTTGAATAAGGAGAAGGTAACAGTCAGCTGTCTATCAGGTGCCAGAATCTGACACATAACACACACACTCAGGTCGCTCCACAATAAGTACAAGTATGACTGTCACTATCCATGTGGGTGTGAATGACCTGAGAAGCACCTCCCTGGACTACATGAAAAGAGACATGGAGGAGTTCTCGGATTATGTGGCCCTGGCAGGTATGACTCTAGCCCTGAGCAGCATCCTACCATCACCCAGAATGATATCGCAGTACAAGCAGAAAATGATTGACTTCAACAATTGGCTAAGTTTCTGGTGTCATTATAAGGATATCCAGTATCTGTCTGCTTGGGATGACATGACTGACAGACCTCGATGCTCTGCCAGAGATGGCCAGCATCTGTCACCCTGGCTTTCTGGACACTGGCTAAGGCTCTTGCCACCCCTATAGTGCCTTTTTTAGGTGATGTTCCAAAGACCAAATTACCACCATAACAGCTATAAATATATGCAATCTGAGGGTCATGCTGCTCAGTGCTAGAAGTCTAAATCTCAAGATGTACTTGCTTGAAGCACTCCTCAAAATGGAGAACATCGACGGAAAAAGAAAACTCAGTGATGAACTGCACAATCACGAAAAACCAAACAAAATAAAACACAAAAGACTGTGCAGAAACACAGAAAACAATAAAATGAAATAATAAAAACAGAAAATTTTAATGTGAGCACTTTCGCACACTACGGTGCTTCATCAGACAACATTATGCATCCAAAGAATTATTAAATACATTCAAAAAAATTCAAATCAGCCAATAAAAACTATGATCTAATTAAAACTGTGTGCCATATTTAAAGTACCCCATACATAAAATAAATGCATACATACAAAAAACAAAATAAATTCACTTGCCTCTCAGCATAATTGATGTATGTCCTTTTTACCCATTTGTTAATTTTATGTTAAACTTACGAGAGCGGCACTCACGCAGATCCCCCCCCCCAAGGTCATTTAACACCCTTTTATTACATCCCCCCTCTGTTAGTTACCTTTTGCCTCCATAATATTCTGTTTTTCTTTTCCTTTCCCTACTTTTATTCTTACCTTTCCCTCGAAAGCCTGATATTTCCAGTGTCTTTCAACCTCTCATAACTTACTTATCCTTCCTTTCTCTCTCTTCTTTCATTTCACTTTGGTCTAAGCTTTTCTACTCCTACCACGCTATTGCTTTTCTGTACTGCTTATATCCTTTAGTTAGGTTACTGCTAGCCTTATACTCCCTATCTTCTCCCCCCTAACTAGCCACCTTCTTGTACACCACTTGTCTTCTTATTTACCTGTATCACCTACATCATAGTTCCTTCCATATATTTCACTACTATCACCTGGCCAAGTTCCTTGTGCTGTAGCTCCCTTGCTGGGCTGATTGGCCACGCTCTCTCCACTGATTGTTTCTGCCACTATAGGCCTCCCCCATTTCTGCCCCCTCTCTAATTGGTTTTCCCGCCCAGTTCTCCCTCCCCCCAACCCTGTCCAAGTCTACTAGTATCTCCTTCCCCCTTTAGGCGCCATCTTTGAATCCCATTCCTTCCTTGGTCTGTATCCCCTTGGTCGTCTGCGTGTGTGCCGCAGCTCGTAAGTATTGAATTGACTATGCAATGTTAAATCTGCTCAGTTACAATTGTTTCCATTTTTACCTTGTTATCGTCTATACTATTTACAGAATGATACATGTGATGTCGCTTAGCGACTGTGTTTATTTCTTAGTGTAGATTTAGTTATATTTGTAGCCTTAATGGTCTTTTATCCGCCACGTCAGAAATATCTCAGTGTAGCGCAACCTACCTCCTGGAATAGGTGCGTGTTAACGCAATGCGGATGACTGATGTTCAGCTTAGTTGTAGTCTTTTAGTATCTTGCATCCTGCTCGCTATCTAAACGTAGCCTTTCAATTTATTGTTTATTACCTTCCTAGAACATCTGTGTTTGGTTAGTTGTCTGTTTCATTATATTAACACTAGAAAGATTATACCACCTTTGTTTAACGTTCACCTAGCTCTTTGGTTACTGTGTCGGAAAGGGTGGATATCGCCTATCCTTTTACTGTGTCGGAAAGGGTGGTTTTTCCCCCTCCGCTTGTTCTGTAAACTGCTGTTATCGCAGATAATGCCAATTCCACTGCATACTCCCTAGCTTTTGTACACTTGTCTCTAAGTTACATATGACTGCTATTTGTGTGTCCTAAATACTTAATCTACTTTTACTTGATTTTTTTCAATGATTACAAATGATGTCGCTTATGTATTGAAATGACTTCATACTGTGTGCATAGTTGTTCTGCCTCTGGTTATCTGTGCTAATATATTGTACCTTGTAACTGCTACCTGAGATTGTGTGCTTTGATATTTTTTTTTCATCTCTCCCTGTGCCTACTCTACTTCTCTTTCTCCCCTCTCACCTATCTTTTATATTTGCCATTTACCACCTCGCCTTAACCTTGCTTTCTCCCTTGTTTTTCTTCTAGCTTTGGAAGCCAAAACGCTCCATTTTGGATTGCCCTATCCCTGGTGCACAAATAATTTTGGGCTCCGTTTAACTTCAAGGCAGGCCTTTCTAGCGTGACTACCCTGGAAGTGTTCCTATCACCTACCTAGTGCTCCTTTCACGCACTAGCCTCTCAGCATAATTGACGTATGTCCTTTTTACCCATTTGTTAATTTTATGTTAAACTTACGAGAGCGGCACTCACGCAGACCCCCCCCAAGGTCGTTTAACACCCTTTTATTACATCCCCCCTCTGTTAGTTACCTTTTGCCTCCATAATATTCTGTTTTTCTTTTCCTTTCCCTACTTTTATTCTTACCTTTCCCTCGAAAGCCTGATATTTCCAGTGTCTTTCAACCTCTCATAACTTACTTATCCTTCCTTTCTCTCTCTTCTTTCATTTCACTTTGGTCTAAGCTTTTCTACTCCTACCATGCTATTGCTTTTCTGTACTGCTTATATCCTTTAGTTAGGTTACTGCTAGCCTTATACTCCCTATCTTCTCCCCCCTAACTAGCCACCTTCTTGTACACCACTTGTCTTCTTATTTACCTGTATCACCTACACCATAGTTCCTTCCATATATTTCACTACTATCACATGGCCAAGTTCCTTGTGCTGTAGCTCCCTTGCTGGGCTGATTGGCCACGCTCTCTCCACTGATTGTTTCTGCCCCGCTCCGCTCCCCTCCCTACCCCCTTATCCCACCCACCCCACGCACCTCTACATTTATACCTCTTACACCACACCCCTTCCTACACCACACCTATCCTAACTACCTCCCATTCCGCCTAACCCCTCCTACTTTACATTACCTACTACCCTACATACTCTCAATTCTCCCTATTCATCCCTACATAGTTCACTTATACCTTCTAATCTTTCTCCTTTTCTCCATTATATACCATAATTTCTATATTTACTTGCTTTCCTTAGTTATACCATAGTCTTAGTGTCTACCTTTGTACCTAAGTAGCCCTCACTTACCCTTCACTATGTCATTCAAACCTCATGCTACCTTATCCAAAACCCCTAACACTATCACTACTAAACTACTACTCCTGTTTATTCATTTCTTACTTCTCATACTACCCTATCTTCTTACCTCTTATGAACAAAACAATAATCACCACATTAGCTATTCTCTCAAACAAACAGCCTCAGATCTTGCATCTCACAAGATAACTCACTTAAATATCACATCTACTTCTTCTTACCTCCTAGCCAAATATCATCGGCTATCCCATATAAAATCTAATCATCCCATCTTGAAATGACTAAAATACCTATCTATCTTCTCCTGTAAACCTCATTCACCATATATCCCCTCAACTACTAAAGATGGAGATATACACCCTAACCCTGGACCCTTTAACACCTCTTCTGACAGTAATCCCATTACTTCAAGCTCCACCCCTCTAGCATCTAACTTTAGTTCAAACTCATTACTAATTGGACATCTCAATATCCAAAGTGTCAATAATAAACTTACTCTTCTTCACTCTCTTCTTGATTATTACTCCTTTGACATCTTCTGTCTATCTGAAACCTGGTTAAAGCCCCATATCAAAGATAGCGAAATTATTCCCCCAGGCTATAATATCCTTAGACTAGATCGCACCACCCACAAGGGCGGAGGTGTAGCACTGCTATTTAAGACCAAACTACAAGTATCCTTAATACACTATGATCCTCTAGAAGATACTAAGGCCGAACTCCTTATTTCTAAACTGAAACTAAATCCTCACAAATCAATCTATATCATCTGTATCTATCTACCTCCTGGAAAAAACTCTACTACTCTTGAAAACATCCTTAATTGGGTATCTTCCACATACCCACAAGAAACTATCATACTAGGAGACCTTAACCTTGACTGGTCCGCCATTAACTCAACAAACCCAGCCATGCATATTAATCTACATGGCTTTACTCAGACAATTAATACCACAACTAGGATCAATAAACCTAGCAAAAAAGAAAGTATACTGGACTGGATCCTTATTAACAAACCACAAATAGCATATCAGACTGGCACTTTGCCTGATGATATTAGTGACCACACCTTAACATACATCATAAGACAAAAAAGTAACACCTCTATTACCCCTATGGTTAGAATCACATGAAGTAACAAACACTTTAATCTTCTCTCATTTAAAGCCGAACTTAATGCCTGTAACTGGAACCCTCTAAAATCCCTCCCACTTGAAGAAGCCGTTAAATACTTTAATGACAAATTCTTATCAATCCTTGATAATCATGCACCAAAGCGCACCATCCGAATTAAATCAAAACCAGCTCCCTGGCTTACTAAGGAAACAAGACAAAAACTACTACTCAGAAACAAATCCTGGAGCAAATGGAGAACCACTAAATCTCCCTCAGATCAACAGACCTTTAGATTTTTGCGAAATAGCACCAAAAAAGAAATACTCTCTGACAAAAAAAAATACTATAGTAATCTTCAGCTAGTAAATCATAACAACCCCTGTAAATTCTGGAATAACTTAAATAGACTTATCCGCCCTGGTCAAACCACAACTCCCCCCCCCATTAACTCAGACAATATATCAGCCTCTGAAATTGCCAATACCTTTAATTCCTTTTTTATTAACACTATTAACTCTTTGGCCTCACACCTCTCCTTTGATAGCTCTAGCATCCCTGATCTCTCATCCGCTACCTTACCAACCTTCTTATTACAACCTATCTCCACCACCTTCATCCAAAAGTGTATCCAAAAACTTAAACCTGGTACCCCCTCAGCTGACCAGCTTCCATCTGAATTCCTTCAAAAAGCAGCTAAAGAAATAGCCTATCCTATATCCATTCTTATAAACAGAACTATTACTGAAGAAACTATCCCTGATATTTGGAAAATTTCTTATATCATCCCCTTACATAAAGGTGGAAATTCAGATGAATACTCCAACTACAGGCCCATAGCAATCCTGTCACCAATAGCAAAAATTATGGAAAAATGCATACACTACCAATTAATGGATCATTTAACAAAACACAGTATTCTAACTAACTGCCAACATAGTTTTAGACCATTTCATAGTACTACCACAGCACTCCTATCCTTTACTGACGTCATCAACAAAAATCGAAATAACAATATTCTATCATCAGCTCTGTTTATTGACCTGTCCAAAGCCTTTAACATGGTCAACCATCCTCTTCTCATAAAAATCCTTAAATCTATTTCCCTAGAACCTAAAGTTATCCATTGGTTTGCTTCCTACCTCAATAACAGAAGGCAAGCAGTCCTCTGGGACAACAAACTCTCCTCTCTACTCCCTATCTCTCTCGGCGTCCCCCAAGGCTCTATTCTTGGACCGCTTCTATTCTCATTATTCATAAATGATCTACAAGAAGCCATACCCCAATCCACCTGCATACAATACGCTGATGATTCCACACGTATTTGCTCTGCTAAAACTATCTCTGAATTACAAATAATTACACAAAATGTATTTCACACAGTAGAGGCATGGTTCTTAAATCGTTGTCTACTCTTGAATGCTAAAAAAACAAAACTCCTTCTCTTTAAACCCACTTCTAGATCTCCCCCACTTGAATTTTCTATCTCTTCCAGTGATGGTACCCTCATCTCACCTGACTCTACCACCAAGTTATTAGGTGTCACAATCGATAATAACCTTAGCTTTAACAGTCACATTAATAATACTATCAAAAAAGTAAACAGAAAGTTGGGCTCCTTCTACAGAATCAAAATGTTCTTAACTCCTACTGCCAAAGCTTCACTAGCTCACTCCCACCTTATTTCCACTCTTCTCTATGCATCACCTATATACACTAACCTAAAGAAAAACAATCTCTCTAAACTGGCAAACACTTGTCATAGTATAGCCAGATTTGTTACTGGAAATCCATATAGAACTCACCATTGCCTGAACTTACATCAGCTTCACTGGCTAGAACTAAGAAACACACTGTCTCTTTCTCAACTTACATTTGCACATACGATTTTCTATAATCCAAACAAAACACCTATACTTTCTAACCTATTTACTCCTTACACCAACCTTACTTCTCTTCGCTCCTCTAATAAACTTCTAATAACCTTAACCAAAACTAATAAATCTGCCGGTGATTCCCTTTTCTCTAATACAATTGGTAAACACTGGAATCACCTTCCAACTGAACTAACTTCCATTCCATCCTCAGTTCTCTTCAAACAAAAACTTAAAACTCACCTTAAAAAACACTGGTTATGCTCTTGCTTTAACCCAGATTAAAATTATGATTACCACACCTTCTTCTCACTCTCACTTCTCCTCTCCTAATTCTCCCTCTCACTCTGTTAATGGGATTCTACCTATGCCTAACTAGGTTTTTTCTCTTTTCTACTACTTCCTCTATATATGCTGCATGCATATTAATCTATCTTTACCTTCCTTCTTTTCTACTGCCCTGTCTTGCATATCTACTATGAATGTCTTTCTTTTTCCTTTCCTCTTTCACCTTCCAAATGTTTTTATTAACCTTTGTTTCCCCATAGGTTATGAATTTTATAATATTTCCATGTAGAATTTTTATACTGAATCAGTACTCTATTATTTACTATTTTTGTATTATAAATTGCCTTTTCTTCATGTGGAGCTTTTCTCCCCGGGCCTCTACTGAAAATGGAAATATATCCAGTTGGACTAGCCCGGTTAACAAATGTAAAATAAAATAAAATAAATAAAAATTCTTAATCAAGCTACGTGCTTTCAAGGCTGGTTTAATAGAGACTGCATCATTGAGACAGGAGCACAAATGTGCTCCTAGTCTCAGAATCCATTTTATCTCGGCCGTATCAGTATAGGCATAGATGTCTCCCAGCCTAATATTTTCATATATAATT
This sequence comes from Protopterus annectens, assembly GCF_019279795.1. NCBI lineage: Eukaryota > Metazoa > Chordata > Ceratodontiformes > Protopteridae > Protopterus > Protopterus annectens. The sequence goes on along the minus strand of NC_056728.1, from coordinate 980,854,120 downwards.
TCTATAACCTGAAATGTAAACAGATGTGTTTCTCCTTCTGATAGGGTATGTTTGACTAATGCACTGTGTTCCATCTTTTTCCTAGTACAATACATATGATCTCTTATTCTTTCACAAAATCTTCTGTTTGTTTTGCCTACATAGAATTTTAAACATACAGTACAATAAGCCAAATAAACCAAGTTCTTGGTATTACAGTCAGCCTACACATTAAAATTCCATACTTGTTTCGTGTCAGGGTGTGTAAATTGTCCACTCTCATCTATAAGGTGGCAAAAATTACAGACATTGCACTTCCTTGTTCCTATTACATTTCGTTGATCCATATTACTGGTATTGGGATAACACAGTAGCTGTTTGAGTGTACTTTTATTTTTATATATAACCCTGGGTCATGGACCCACCCCCCCCTCCAGTTTTATCTTCTGTATGTATAATATGCCAGTTTTTATGCAAAATTTCTCTGATGTATTTCACATCTGTGCTATAAGAAAGAACTACTGGTATACCTTGAGGCTGCTTATGCTTAAACCTCTTAGGGGCAATTGTACCATAAATATTTGTGCTGTAACAGAGACCTGGTTTAAAGCAGCAGAAAGCACCCCTGCACTACCAGGCTATAACTCATTCCACACCTTTTGGCCCCAGAACATGGACCAAAGCTCCAAAGGCGGTGGTGTCTCCATATTCATAAAGGATATGCACACCTCCAGACTAGTAGCCCAGCACAACGCATCTGAGATACTTCAGGTACAACTAACACTGGGTAAGACGGCAATTCAGGTCATAGCCTACTATAGGTCCCCAACTAAGTCCCAAAACTCTCACTCCACATTCCTAAGCACCCTGGAAACTATTGGGGTCTACCCCAACACTCTCATACTAGGTGACTTCAACTACCTCTCCATCAACTGGGAAAACTACTCATGCACCAATACACTGGCCCAACACTTCCTGGAATTCATCAATTCCAATGCCCTGGAATACCCCCACTAGAGGAAGCAACATCCTTAATCTGGTTATTACTAACATGGGTAACCATTTCTCTACACCAATAGTCAATTCCTACCTGGTTAGATCTGACCACAAACTAATCACCATAGAAATTTACATCTCACCCACACCCCCTGCAAAGGTAACCACCATGAAAAACTTCTCCAAAGCTGACTTTAGGCTCTTAAAAACAGAGGTGGCTAACTTCACAGCACCCATGTCAATGGAAAATAGATGCATGACTGCTAAATCATACACCAATGCACTGTATGAACACGTACATAAATACATGGAACTAGCCATACCCAACAGAACCAAGATGCTCTCCTCCAAAAAAAGGAAGCCAATCTGGTGGTCCCCTGCCATTAATAAACTCTACAACAGAAGACAGAAACTGTTGCAGAAAAAGGTGAAGTCCCAAGACTGGAAAAACTCCCTTATTAGCCTCAACAAAAAGTTGAGATCCCTCATCAAAACCTCTAAAGCCAGCTATGAATGCCAAATTGTAGCAGACACTAAAAAGAACCACAAAGCCTTCTATAGTTATATCAATAATCTCCACAGCAAAACCCAGGTTTGCTCTGAGTTAATGCACAATGGTACCTCCTATACTGAGCCAACTGATATTGCCAACATACTGGCTGACAGATTCAGTGCCAACTTTGCTCCTCTTTCTCCCCCTAAAGGACCAACCACAATACCAGAGGAATGTCAGGCACCCAGCATTACTGCAGCACAGGTTAAAGCTGCATTGTCCAAGGCCAAGAATACAGCGTCCATGGGACCTGGCAATATCCTTGGATGTGTTCTACATGAACTACAAAGTGGACTGGCACCGCATCTGTATGCCCTGTTCAGTCACAGCCTCACCTCAGGCTTTGTCCCTACCGAATGGCACACTGCTACAGTCATCTCTCTCCATAAAGGGGAAGTGACTACAGATCCTTGGAATTAGCCTGCTCAACTTGGTTGACTTCTTTGAGTCAGTCACTAGAGCTGTGAATGAGGGCAAGGCAGTTCATACAGCCTACCTCGATCTGGCCAAGGCCTTTGATACCATTCCCCAGTCAAGAATTATTGATAGACTCACCAAACTAGGCATCAACCACTATATCACTAGGTGGGTTGCAAACTGGCTCACAGATAAAACCCACAGTGTGAAAGTAGCTGACTTCAGTTCAGACTGCTGACCAGTCACGAGTGGAGTCCCACAGGGATCAGTCCTGGGTCCTCTCCTGTTTGGCATCTACTTCTCAGAAGTCCAGGCCAACATGGAGGGACTCTGGCTGACCAAGTTCACAGATGACTGCAGGCTGGGAGCCATAATTAACTCCCCAAGTGATGTAGACATCCTACAGAAAGGCCTCACTGAGACCAGTGACTGGTGTCGAAACCAGGGCCTTAAGCTTAATGCCAAAAAGTGCATCATCATCCCCTTTGGGAAAAACTCAGTTCCCACTAATTACCACATCGATGGAAGCCCACTGAACACTGAAGGCATTATAAGAGATCTGGGGACACAGGTTGACAGCAAACTCTCCTTCGACCACCACATTGCCACTGTGGTCAGAAAGTCCTTCTATGTGACATATCTTATTACAAAAGCTTTTGCATCCAGGAAGAAAGAGGTCATCATCTCTCTCTACTCTTCCCTCATTAGACCAATCATCGAGTATAATGCCCCATTTGGCATGTACCTGACTAGACACATGCAACAGTTGGAAAGGCCACAAACATACTTCACGAAGAGGATCCTAGGCCTTAAACACTTGTCCTATATAGACAGACTCACAAAACTCCAGCTATTCTCTGTCTCTTATCACCTACTTAGAGTTGATCTCTGCTTGACTTACAAAGCCATGCCTGACCCAGTTCTGTTAGAAATGCTACATCTAAAGAAATCCCAATCCCTCCACACCACATGCTCCAGAGACCTCAACCTCATTACCACAATCAACAGAACATGCTGGAGGGATAGGTTCATAACCTAGAGACTGCCCATGCTCTGGAATAGACTTCCCATACATATCAAGCAGAGCACCTCACTGGCCCTCTTCAATAGAAATCTTGATGAGTGGATGGGAAATAGAAAGTTCACCCCAGGGATCACTGCAGCGGCTCTACTTGATAGAGGCACTAGGAACCAACGTCGGGCAGCATGATATCCGGGGCACTTCTATGGACTAGGCTTGTAAAGCCTCCAGGGCCATTAGCCTAGTACACACCTATGAACCTATGAACTTGTGTAATTGTGTGTGGGTGCTGATTTCTAATAATTTTTGATAGGGGAGATTATATTGTATTGACTTGTATTTTGTAAGTTCTGTAGGTAGTCCATCTTTGTACAGGGGTATTATGAGTGATTTTTGCAGTGTCGCGACATCTTTTCTTTGAGTGAGCTACAACAGAGAAAGGAGAGGCTAGGGAATCAGCTACAATTTTAATATATCCAGCTGTTAACTGATAGGGGCCAATGTAGTGGGTTTAGTGTTGTATACGTATCATTGATCTGGGAAATGGAGTAAAAGTGGAACATTAACATCTTACCATCAAACTTCATTTCTAGTGAGTTGAAGAAGCATTAACTTAAGGCAAGTGTCCAACACTACAGTATTTTGTGCATTTAGCTATAGAATCTTAGAAAAGAAATCTAGATGTTACAAAGTTTAATACTGCATGAACTTTATGGTTTTATGCATAAGGGTGACTGTGCTGTTTGTAGCCCTCTCAGTGAAAGTGAGGTGTCCTGTAGTTCCAGTGTATGGTATTCTACTACTAAGTACAAGGACAAAGGTCCTGGATCTGAAGACAGAGAGAGACAACAGTGCATCAGATAAGCCATCCCAGTGTAATAGAAACAAATAGTTTTCTAAGTATGTCAGCAAAACTGGTATTCCTACAAGCAAGTTACACTGCCTGATTGCAGCTTTAGTAATGGCAATAAATAAATAAAAATAAAACAAGTGCTTTACTTATGGAACGCACGTGACTGTTTCATGATTTTAAAAGGACAACATCACTGCTCATGCTAAAGAAATGATATTGTTTTGCTAGGGTTGTGTAAAGGTGAATAGATGAAATGGCAGCTAATACCATGGAACAGATGGCTCAAGGCCTCAGTTCTCATGCTGTACTCAGCCTTGGAGTTAATGCCCACACAGACATACATGATATTACATGTCTTATTTATAACTGGTTGCCATGTTATATGCAGTGAAATGCAGATTAATGTCTTTCTTTGACTACAGTGCACATTCGATAAAGTTTTCTGATGTAATTAGTGCTGTCAAAGACTTTTCCACAGAAAAAGAGACTGGTAAAATATATTTTCTGTGACCACTGATGGAGCAACGGTTATGGCAGGAAAAACATCTGGATCAACAAAGCATCTGGAAACTGAAATCAGAGGTTATGTTTTGAGTTTGCATTACATTATTCAGCAGCAGGCTTTGTATTTTAAGATTTCATGCTGTGATTTAACCAAATAAATGTTGTGAACATTGTCAGTTAAATATAGGAAATGCTGTAAAATTCTGCAAAGATATGGCATTGGTTGAAGATTTACTGGCATAGAATAATGTTCACTGGCCAAGTAATGCAGTCAAGGAATTTCATGCTTGTCTAGACCCTATCAAAATTTTGCTCAAAGAAAAGTGGTCAACAATATGCAGACATTGCTGAGAATCTGCTAACAAGTGTTATTTTTGACTTATTTTGCAACAGACTTAAAAGATCTGAATACTAAAGGCCATACCTCAACTGTACAGAGATGAAAAAGCTTTTATTAATAAGCTACCTGTTTTCAGCCATGATAGTGAATGGTCTGCATATATTTTAGATCAATGCATAAATGCATGTGTTGTTTTGGATTCACCTTTCTGACTGTTTTAAATTACATTTCTTGTGTAATACAGCAACATTTGTTAGAGTGTGTTTTATATTTGTAGTTTTGAATATTTTCCAGTAAGCAGTGAAACAAAATGTATTAACCAACAATGATAAACATGCCCATTTTAGAACATTTCAACCAAAAAAAAATCACTCAAACTGATGCCATTACAATCCATCAATATCTGTACCCATCAATTATGAATTTGTGGAAGACATTACAGCCCTGCACTGCTGAGGTGCCCTCTGCAGTTTTAGGGATGGATTATTCGTGTTCTCTCCCTAAGTTTGAGGAGTTCCACGAAGGTCAAGTCTTGGCCCAGTACTGTTCACTATCTATTTACTGCCACTAACAGATGGTATTCTTTTGAGAGGTTTGCAATGTTGTCGTCTTGCTGATGACAAACAGCTGTACCTCTCATTCCCTCAAGATTCTGTCTTCTTTTACTTTCTTTTCTTATGCTGTGGAATTTATCCATGATTGGATTGTCAGTGATAGGTTAAATGCAGCACACATAAACCAGTAGCAATGATGATCCAGGATACTCGGAGAAGCTCTTCCCTTCTGGTTTTATCACCTGATATTTTTTATTGTGGCATGATTTTTGATGACTGTCTGACACTGAAGGACCATACTTCAGCTGTCTTCCAATCTGCTTGTTCTGGAATATCACCTTGATCAAGCACCTTTCCGGTGACCTTCCTGTTGTAGTCATCCTTTGGTAATTTTGCTCTTGGATTACTTAATACTTTACTTGTTGGTCTTCCTGATTCTGACATTTCACATTTATAACTACTACAAAACTCCACAGCACATTTACTTTCTGGTATTTCAAAGCATCCCCATATCACTCCAGTCCTGCAAAGTTTACATTGGCTTCTTGTAATAATATATAATGTACAAGGTCCTCATCGTGGTGCATCTCTCACTTCACAACTTTGGTCCACCTTATTTCAGGGACTTTCTACATGTTTAGAATATTTCTGTTTACTTCTTGCCATACCAGTCATCCAGTTGTCCTTTTAGCTACCAAAGTCCTGCTTTATGGAATTATTTCCTGGCTTGCTTATTCATGAATGTTTATAGTGTCTTTATGTCATTTAGTTTTATGTTATTCTATGTTAATCACATTGCTTTGTACAATGCTTGAGTTCAGGCATTAAAGTAACTTGAACTAAAGCAAAACAATTAAAGATATTATAGTTGCTGCAACAGCTTTTATTTAGCAACCTACAAGTCAAACAAAAATCAGAAATATTACTGCATGCAACATGCTGTTTGTTTTTTTGTTTCTTTTGAGTGGAAGTTTACATGTTTGCAGGATACATATATCACTTTTGGCCTATGATTCTGTATTGTTGCAGTATACTTTGTCAGAGTCAAAAGAGCTAGATCATGGTCAAATGGTGTCCTATGAACAGTGCCAGTGCTAGGTTATTTTGAGTCCTAGGCAAAACGTATTAGTGCGCCCCTTGTTTTACAAATAAGTTACTTTTTTAATTGAAATTATAAAAAGGAAACAATGATTTAAATTGACATATTTATCGCACAAACAATTTCACATAGATTACATAATCAAAATTAACTTTTTCTTGCCTTCTGCTTCGCAAACTTTTTCACTAAATTCTTCAAATCCTGTCTGGAAGCAAGGTCATATTCAATTGAAATTGTTGCCAAGTCTACAAGTCTGTTTTGCAACATTGTTGAGCGCAAGTAAGTTTTGATAAGTTTCAACTCTGAGAAAGTACATTCACCACTTGCCACTGAAACTGGAAGTGTTAGCAGTATTCTTAGGGCAATGAAAACGTTAGGTACACAGTCAACCAATTTTTGTTGTACTATGAATAGAAGTACTTCTTGTAGTGGCATAGACTTTGGAAGTCTTTGAGCTACTGCTTAAATTTCACAGCAGAGATCCGTAGCATCAATATCTTTGTTAGAATTATGCGTCAAAGCCTTTTCACAATTTTTGCAGTCAGCTAGAATATCCGCAGGTGCCTTTTTGTTAATATTGTATATATCATACAGGAAGCCAAATACAATATTATGCTGTTCTAATTGTTGGAACCTCTCTTCAGTAGATTGAAAAGCCATGTCTAAGACAGAATAGTAAAAGCCTACTTTACATTTGTGCTTAGGATCTTGTGGTGTCTCGTCTTGAGCTTCATATTCAAACTGATGTTTTTGTCTCCTCCGTCTAACTTGTTCTGTATCAAAGTTTGGTTGTGTTTCTAGTTCCTTGGCAATCTCAGCAGCATCAAACAAAACCTGTTTGAAACCCATATCACTTCTGCAAGTTAAAAGATACTTCTTGGTTATTTGAAGTTTTGTTGCTGAATTTAAATCAGCTTCCTTCCTTTGCAATGCTTTGCTAGTAATATTTACTTCACAAAGAATGTTATACCATGCAACAAGAGATACCATGATCTGGAACTTGCAAATTGCATTAGCAAGGGCCTTTGCTTCGATGTGGGAATTATTTCCAGCCGGTGAACCTTTTAATCTTGGGTCATCAAAGATTTGCATTGATGCATCATATATACTACCAAGATGATACCTTAGTGGCTTCACAGCGTCAATCCAACTCTCCCATCTTGTTTCGCTTAATGGTTTAATGGTTAAGTCCAAGACATGACTACATAAAACTTGCCAACGATGAGATGATGCAGAGAAATAGTTATAAATCTGTTGGACTAAAGTGAAGAAACCACTACGTTTAAAGAGTGTGCATTGCAGGGAACAAAAAAAGGCTTGTGGATTTATGTTTAGAATTCTCTTTTGTACACCATTCTCTTTGTCTTTCATATTACTTCCGTTATCATATCCTTGACCATGGAGATTCTCAATTGGTAATTCCATTTGTTCAAACTGTTCAATCAAAGTTTCTGTCTTGAAGGAACCTGTAGTTTCCTCTAATGGAACAAATCCTAAGAAATGTTCCCTTATTATTACCTCAGGCTCTAACATCTCACTATCTGATGGTTTGATAACATCAACAAAACATACAATCATCGTCAACTGTTCGATATGGCTAATGTCTGGTGTGAAATCCAAGATAACTGAGTAGTATTTGGCCAGTTTCATGAGTGACATGATCTTCTTTTATAGCACCTCCTAGGATATTTATAAGTTCATTTTTAATATCCTTTCCCAAGTAATGGACCACTATTTCTTGATTTTTAACTCTGCATAAATGTTCGTTCAGTATAGGGTTAAAGGGCTAGATATTCAACAAACTTTAAAAAATTGCTGTTACTGGCACTGCACAACTTTTCATTAGTACCCCAAAATGCCAGGTTTTGAGTGCCAAAGCAATGAGACTTCCCAATATTTTTTTGCCAATATTGTTCTTTGATTTTTTTGCTGCTTAACACTATCGACTGTTTTTTTTCTTTTGATAAACACAAATTAAGTTCTTTCCAGCTCTGATAGTTCTTTAAATCAGAAATATTCCATTCCCGTAAAGATAGAATTGCTAAAATGTTTTTCTAAACTTTTGAACTCAATTCTTGTAAGGCCGACATACCTTTTGTGCCAAATAACTTGCAGCAAAAACAAAAAACGACATCTTTTGAAATCGAGTATATTAACCATTGACGGTGTACTTTTTCAGCATTAGGTAGTGTGTTGAAGAAAATCTTCTTTTTTGTGCATCTTTGGGAAAATCATATGTAATAATCTGCATTGGTCCATTTTGTACTAAAACCTGTTGAAAATTATCATTGCAATGAGAAGACCAGTTTGCTGGGTCACTATAATCTTGATTAGGGGCAGTAGCATCTTCTTTTTCACTTTTTCCGATATTTTCTTTTTCTCTAATTTGAGAAACATCATTTGTAATAGAAGTAAAACATTCAGCATTCGATGTTTCACTGAGAGAGTGGTCACATTCTTGTTCTTCAGTTATTTTTTGTGTGCAAATATATTTCAAGAAAGAACCCTCTTGCTTTGCTAGTTCCTTGGCTTTGTCTGCTTTTCTTTTTCAGTTCTGAGCTCCTAATGGTCGTTTTATATTGGCCACAGCTAACTACGCTAGAAAATAAATAATTTTCTAAATAAGGTGGCAAAATTTTATGTTTATTATGTTACCTCTAAGGCTGTGTAAACTCTAATTATATATACTAACTTTAAGGTGAGTCAACTCATTTAATTCACAAGCACCCCCATTACCTAACTAAAGTAGCTGTTTTTACCTGTCAGGCTTAAGGTACAAATAATAGTAACAGTTGTGTTGCATACTTGCATTGCTTTCATTTTGTTGACAGAAACATTAGTCACAGCTTGTGTGTGCCAACCAAGTACACATTTCATTTTATTTATTTTAATTTTGTTTACCCAGGTTTCTGCAAACAGCTTTAGTTAAAAAAGCAAAGCAAAGCAAGACAGAACTGCAGTCATTCTATTTGCACATAAGCATTGCCCCCATTCCAACTGCCTACCCAGAGAATCTGCTTTGAGCCTACAATGTTTAAAATAGCATAAATAAAAGGCCACAGTTACATTATTGTATTTCTTTCACATTACATAGCCAAGAATATGCACATGATCTTACTTCAGTTCACCTATACATACTGTACTCATGGAAGAACACAGTTTGTTTCAACAACAATACATTGACAAACAGTCCTATTAATCCTGACTACCCCTACAAAATGATATTAGGTTAGAAAAACATGTAATCCTTAAATGAGTCTGTAGAACACACTTCAGACCTAGTATCTCTTTGACTCCAGCCAGGATATTAAAAAAAAAAAAAAAATATACATATATATATATATATATATATATATATATATATATATATATATATGGTTTGCCATCACAATGCCGACGTGCACTTGCACGGCTATGAAGTATTCGAACAACAGATGTTCGAATACTTCATATTGCGGGAGGTGATGTGAGCGAACGTTGCCATTGTGAATGGACTGTGCATTCGCAATTCCAACGTTCGCTCATGGGAGCGGATCGCGGTACAGTGCGGTTAGGGAAATTCATCCCTGTCCTCACTGTAGTGCGATCTCGAAGTTGGAATATTAAGTTAGGGGGGGTGTGGGGGGCACATCCCCCCATGGGGGGGTGCATAACTGTGTGTTTAGGTTAGGTAGATAGGTGATTATGGGAAGGGTGGGCGTGTTGTGTATTGCCGTAAATGTCGCGAGCGACATTTTCGACAATACAGCCTTGTTTTCGAGGTTAGGTTGATTCGGAAATGTTCATTTCCGATTAAAAAATTTGAAAATACAGACATGATTTATTTTGATTTTCGAATTAATGATGGTAAACCTATATATATATATATATATATATATATATATATATATATATATATATGTGTGTGTGTGTGTGTGTGTGTGTGTGTGTGTGTGAGGGTCTACTTTAAAACACCGACACGCAAAACACAGACAACGAGAACACCGAGACCGGAAGATCGACAACTGAGATGACCGACAGTTTAAAAGCATGAAATTTCACATGCCCGACAAACCACAATCCCGACAATCAACAAAACAAAATAAATACCTTTTCCGAAAAACACACACACACACACACACACACACACACACACACACACACACACACACAACACAAGCACAACAAAAAACTTACAAACCTACACTAAACCTTACATACAGAACTACCTATGCACTAAGCTTAACCCAAACCCTAACCCTAAGGTCCGTCACTATCGCACACTTACCTAACCCGTGCCCTAACTCTAACTCACTTAACCCACCCCTAACCCTAAAGTCTGTCACTATCGCACACTTACCTTAACATGGTGTTCTCAGCGTCTGGCTTATAAACTGTTAGTCATCTCAGTTGTCGATCTTCTGGTCTCAGTGTTCTCGTCGTCGGTGTTTTGCTTGATGGTGTTTTAAAGTAGGCCTATATATATATATATATATATATATAGATATATATTAGTAATAATAATAGTAAAGAATGTCATCAACAGTCCCCAAAACACACAGAGCACTAGTATCCTTAGGCAAGCAATATAGAATAAACTCCCCAGCCCTTAGCTGACTTGTACAAAAGAGGTGACTAGATAGGAGCATCGAGATAAAAGGCTGTGGTGCTGTTGTATATTTTGGATTGTGGCCACCCTTTTAACTGTATGCCTAGTACTTACAGAGTTCTTTAATAAATACAGCAGCAGCACAGCAGAATCATAATTTTCAATAAGTCCAGCACTGTAACAGAAATAAATCGATCATTATTGCACATTAGCCTCAGTCTATTTTTTACATAATCCCTACAGCTTTATTCTTCATAACTCCTTCTGGATACTACTACAGAACTTTTCATGGCATGTAGATCTGCTCTGGGTCCAACACTGTATCATTTTTTTCCTCACTCACATCCAAAAAATGCTATGTCATCCCTTCTTCATGCTTCAAAACCACATCATCAAAGTGCCACTTAGCCAAAGTAAACCATTACCGGTGCCTTAAAGTCTGCTTTTCAAATTTTCCCTTAAACCTTGTAAACTTTTACCTCTGAGCACTCAAAGTAGACCTTAAATCCAGCACTTGCTCAGAACGTCTTGTAGCATTTATTGCAAGTTCACCCACTACTACTAGCACTAACTTTCCATAAAAGAAACAAAAAGCTTCAGTACATAATCTATGCATAAATACCTCAGTACTTAAAAAGCTGATCACTTTTCCAGGCATGTCCAAAGGTCAATTTCTGATGCTTTCTCCAATTAACCTGGTGAACCTGGGCATCCTGAGGCAATGCAACAATTGCCTCATGTACACAGACAACCCTCTCCTCCTACCTCCAAAGACATCCACTTGTGAGAGATGCAGGTACATAGCCAGACTTGAGGCTTTGCTCTCTCAATCCAAGGTTGGGTCAGCCAGTCAGGAGGAGAAGGTCAACACACACATCACATCACAGAAAACACATAGCTGTCCTGTTCACATACCACCACTATCACATAACAACACAAAACACACAACCACTTTCGTGGAGGCTCTCTTAAAAAATCTGCCCAAACAACAGAGACCGCCGAGGCACAAACGCAAGCAACCATCCCATCCAAGCATAACCCAGAAGACAAATAGCCCACACAAACAGTGTGCCACTCAAGCTAAGCGCCTAAGGCAAAACAATGTACCAAACACATTAGTCATAGGTGATTCAATTGTAAGGCACACTGACGTTCCACTCACTAGGCTAAATAAGGAGAAAGTCATGGTCAGCTGCCTGTCGGGTGCCAGGATTCACCACATAATGCATGCACTTGGGTCTCTCCACAGAAGTAGAAATATGATTCCATCCTACCTCCCTGGACTGCATGAAAAGAGATATGGGGGATCTCTCTGATCTTGTAGCCCAGGCAGGTATAACCCTAGCCTTGAGTAGCATCCTACCATCACCAAGAATGATACCACAGTATAAGCAGAAAATGATTGACTTCAATAATTGGCTAAGTTTCTGATGTCATTCAAAGGGAATCCAGTATCTGTCTGTTTGAAATGACATGATAGACAGACCTCAGTGCTTTGCCAGAGACAGCCTGCATCCCCTGTCACCCCTGGAATTCTGGATCCTGGCCAAGGCCCTTGCCACCCCTATAGCGCCTTTGTTAGGCAATGCCCTGAAGACAAATTTACCACCATAACATCCGCTAGCAAACACATCCTAAGGGTTATGCTACTCAAAGCTAGAAGTCTAAACCTCAAAATGCACTCGTTTGAGTCACTCCTCAAACTGGAGAATATCGACATCTGTGCAGTAAGAGAGACCTGGTTCAAGGCTCCTGAGAGCACCCCTGCACTACCAGGTTACAATGCATATCACACCTTTTGGCCCCCAAATTTGAACCAAAGCCCTAAGGGATGTGAGGACTGAACCCCCAAAGGTGGAGGTGTAGCCAGCTTCATAAAAGATACACACACCTCCAGACTTGTTGCCCGACATAACGCATCAGAAATACTTCAGGTATAGTTATCACTGGACAAAACTGCAGTTCATGCTGTAGCCTGCTACAGATCCTCCACAATGCCCCCAGACTCCCACTCTGGAAAACATCAAGGTCCAGCCTAATACCCTTATTCTGGGAGACTTTAATTACCCCTCCATTAGTGGGAACAACTACTTCTGCTCAAAATCTTTTGCCCAATGTTTCCTGGAATTCATCAACTCCAACGCCTTGGACCAACTCATCCTCACCCCCACTAGGGGAAACAACATTCTTGATCTAGTCATTGCAAACATGGGGGACTGCTGCTCTACTCATATGATAAACCCCTCCCTGGTTAGATTTGGCGACAAGTTAATCACCACTGATATCCAAATCCCGCCCCACCCCTGAAAAAGGAAACCACAGTGAAAAACTTCTCCAAAGCTAATTTTGAGATTCTAAGGACAGAAGTGGCAAGCTTCACGTCATCCATAGAAATTGGGAATGGGGGTATGGCTGGTGAATCATACACCAAGGCACTGTATGAGTACTTACACAATTGCATAGATAGGGCCATACCAAACAGAACCAAGACGCTCTCCTCTAAAAAAAAAAAAAAGAAGCCAATCTGGTGGACCCCTGCCATTAACAAACTTTACAACAGAAGGAAAAAACTGTTGCAGAAAAGGGTAAAGTCCGATGACTGGAAAAATTCCCTTGGATAACTCAGTAAGAAACTGAGATTCCTCATCAAATCCACCAAAGCTAGTTACGAAAGCAAAATTGCTACAGATACTAAGGACAACCACAAGGCATTATTTAGTTATGTCAAGAATCTGCATAATAATACACAGATTTGCTCTTAGCTACAGCACAACAACACCACTTATACTGAACCAACTGATATTGCCAATATGAAGGCGGTAAGCTGAGGCGCTAAGATTGATTAAATCTTTTTCTGGTGACCTGCTTTGTTCTTTGGTGGTATTTTATCCTGAATTGTTCTTTCATTGCTTACATGATATTGCCAATATCTTGGCAGATAGGTTTAGTGTGAACTTAACTCCCCCTCACCCCCCAAAGGACCCCTCCACATACCTGAGGAATACCAATTCCCTATTAGCATGACTGCACAAGTAGAAACCACACTGTCCAAATCTAAGAATACAGCTTCCACGGGATCAGATAATATACCAGTTGTGTCCTACATAATTTACAAAATGAACTGGCACCACATCTGAGTTCCCTGTTCAACTACAGCCTCAGTTCTGGCTTTGTCCCCAACTGAATGGTGCACTGCTACAGTCATCCCACTTCACAAAGGGGGTGCGACTATTGACCCTGGGAACTACTGCCCCATCAGCTTGACAAGCCTGATCTGTAAGGCTATAGAACTTATTATTACTGATCTTATAAATAAGAATATAGGGAACCTTCAAACCCTGGATCCCATGTAGTTTGGGTTTGTGAAAGGCAGATCATGTCTGCTCAATCTGATTGACTTCTTCAAAGCTGTCACCAGAGCGGTGGATGAAGGCAAGGCTGTCCACACAGCCTACCTCGATCTAGCCAAAGCCTTTGACACCATCCAACACTCTGGAATCATTGATAGGCTCACTAATTTGGGCATTAACCCATACATCACTAGATGGGATGCCAACTGGCTCACTGACAGAACCCACATGGTGAAAGTAGCTGACTCCAAATCTGACTACTGGGCAGTTACAAGTGGAGTCCCACAAGGTTTGGTTCTGGGTCCTCTCCTGTTTGGTATCTACATCTCTGAAGTTCAACCAACACCAAGGGACTCTGGTTAACCAAATTCATGGATGACTTCAAACTGGGGGCTATTATTAATTCTCAAGCTGATGTGGACATCCTACAAAAAGGCCTAACGGAAACCAACGACTAGTGCCAAAACCATGGCCTTAGGGTCAACGCCAAAAAATGCATCGTCATTCCCTTCGGGAAAACCACATTGCCCACAAACTACCATATCAAAGGGAACCCACTTAACTCTGAAGGTGTTATAAGGGATCTAAGGACACAGGTAGATGGCAATCTCTCCTTCGACAACCATGTCGCCACTGTAGTTAGGAAGTGCTTCTACGTGGCACATCTCATTATCGTTCTCTACTCGCCCCTCATCAGACCCATTATAGAGTACAATGGCCCATTTGGCATGTACCTCACTAGACACCTCCAACAAGTGGAGAGGCCACAGAAGTTCCTCACAAAGAGAATCTTAGGACTCAGACATGTGCCTTATGCAGATAGACTTAAAAAACTTAAACTTTACTCCATCTCATATCGCCTACTTAGAGGTGACCTCTGCCTGACATACAGAGCCATGTCTGAACCAGTTTTGCTAGACATGCTTCATCTGAAAAAATCCGAATGCCTCCATGCTATTCATTCCAAAGACCTCAACCTTACCATCACATTAAACAGAACCTGCTGGAGGGATAAGTTCCTAACCCAGAGACTTCCAATACTCTGGAATAAACTCCCCATTCGCGTCAAGCAGAGAACCTCACTGGTCCTCTTCAAGAGAAATCTTGATGAGTGGATGGGAAATAGGAAATTCACCCCGGGGATCAATTCAATTGCATTGTTAGATAGGAGCACAGGGAACTTAACATCTGGTAAGCCAGATGACTGGGAACATTATTGGGCTAGGCTTGCACTGGCTCCAGGGCTGTTAGCCTAGTACTTACCTATGAACCAGCCTATGATCAAGATTACAATTGTATGACCCCATTATTTTTTTTCACACTTATCTGAACTATCTGCTGTCACTGTGGTATGTGGATTAGTTTTCAATTAGCAGACTGCTAATAGTAGTAATAAAATTCATGCATGCGTTGCCTCAGAAGAAGACTCCACTGCCACTCTCTCACTCTCGCTTGTTGCTTTTCCCAATACAAAGAGCAGGAAGAGAGCACGAGAGCAATAGGACTAATCAGCAACCATGTCACGTATGTGGCTGCTGACTAAACAGTCCAAGCAGACTCAGATCCCTGGCCAGAAATTGATCCTGTTGACGTTTTAAAATGTATACAATAAAAACAATTGAGTAAGTGCTCATTAGTATGCTACAACTCATGATATTATAATATTAGCAATCCATCAGGTGATGTTTAAATTCATTTTGTCATTTAAAATGTGAATACCTGGAATGCAAGTCACTTTTTAAGCTTCACCGTTTTCTTGTTGAAAACTAGCTGTTTAGTTTACTAAATCAGTATGTCTGTTGATGGCTTATACCATACTCAGGATTATATAACATGCACTAGTAAAAGAGCTCCATCTTTACAATAATGTCTGTTATTGTTCAAAGATGTTTTTGGGGGCAACTTATTAATGTAGTCAACCAGATGGAAGATCTAGAAAAAAATGTAGATATCAGCATTTAACCTACACAGATTCTAAAATTGATGGATCACTGATGCAAAAATGTGTTGTAAACAAAATTTACTTCTTTACTATAGCCCTATTCCAACTGATTGTTGTTACATCTGTGAAAATAGTATTGCTGGTGGGTGACATTTTGTAACTGCAATCTAATTGTTTTGTGATACTTGGGCCATTTCTGGAAAGCAACAAGTTTGTGCATAAGCTTGTTCTCTCAGACACTAAGTAGAGTAACTTATGTGTCTCTAGTTAATCTGGACTGTTTTTAAAGCAGTCCAGCTATGGTGTGTGTTTTTTGTTAAAGCGCAGCTCTGAGTTCCGCAAATACTCAGTATGAGCTGCCTCGTCTGCTCCTCCTCATGATCTGCGCCGTAGACAAATGCCTAATTCGCCTTAATGGTGGTGCTGGCCCTGCCTATGAAGGGTAATGAACAAGGTCCTCAAATTATCATAAAATATTGTTTAGACTTGTCAGTGCGCTTAAGTGTTCTTTACTTTTACAATTATCACAGATATTTGAATTTCATTTAAAACACAGTGCATTTCACACATGCATGCCTGCAAAAAAGCTATATTAAAAATGTATTCGTAGATGAATTATTATCTCTAAATTCACAGACTTCATTCTGTCCAGTTTATTGACACCTAGATATTAAATACACTGTCAACATTAAAGAAAACAGGGAAATCAATGATTATACCCAAAGATCATGGCTCGTATGATAATATCCTTGTTTGCTACAGTCATTTTCCTTCCTTTAAATCATAACTACTCTGGTTCATGAGTAGTTATTAGGCTTGCAATCCAGACAACCATTGAGGAGCATAGCCCAAATTTCTAGTTGCTGCAAAGCATTGTCTCGTTCAGTGACTTGCTGAAGGTCACAGTTGGCAATGAAGGAATCAAACCCTATGCCACAGGAACTACAGCTCACAGCTTTAATTAACTCTCTGCACTAACTGTAAAACTAAAGTAGAAAAAGTAGAGAAAGGCTTAAAACCCATATCCCTGACACAGGGAACAGCAGTATAAACCCACTATGCTGTTTCATAAGTTAGGCGTGGAAAAGTGGGATGCAGAAAGCAAATATTTATATAGACACACACACAGGTGTAACCATCAATTTCAGCTGCTCAAGGTCACAAAGTAGACAAATGGAAGTGAAAGGTTTTATACCCTGTATTTTTGACAATAGGTGCATTAACATCACACAGCCTTAAGTACCAGACAACTATAAATCACTTAAAGCATTGACAGAACAATTAGTATTCCATGAGCATGCATGTTCTGAACAATAAAAACTATGAAATTGTAACCACTGACATTACTGACTGACTGTAATTCTCAGTGATTTACCAGAAAAACAAAGTTAATGCGGGTCAGGTTGATAGAGGAATACTAGGCTAATAACTGGGGGCGGGGGGGGGGGGGCTTTTCAAGTCTAGCCATGCTTTCCAAATGTATTTGACAAGTTTTGACACCCAAGGGTTATTTTAAGGATAGGCATGAGCATGGATGGTCAATCATTTACATACTGCCTCTGTCTAATACAGACATGGGTACCAGATGACAGGTACATTTCTGATTCTTCATTCAGTGGTCCAAGTTGTGCTTGAACTGGATTAGGAAAGAATTCTGCTTCACATGGATGAGAAGCCTTCCAAACTTACACAACTAATGTTGCAGAAGACATTTAGATCCCCTAATCAGTAATTCTGATACTTACCTGATTTGCAGATGTGCAACAGTTCCATCAGAGTGGGGTCAGAGGATGCTTTGTAGGCCAGAGATAGATTGCCTCTTAGCAGTCTGTAGGAGACTGAGTACAGGAATAGGGCTTTGAGGCGGTTCATGTTGGACATGTTGTTTAAACCCTGTATTTTTTTTTGTAATGGATCTCCGTGGACACTCCAGTTGTTGCATATGCCAGGTCAGGTACTTAATGATTGGTCGGTTGAGGACTAAGTGCAGCATATCCTTGCTTGCTTATAAGTTATGTACCATAGAATGATTCCCTTCCTACTGTGGTGATATGATGGTCAATGTCAGGTTACCATCTCTGCAGTCCCAAATGCCTGACTACTCTGTCTGCTCTTAGGAGGGTATTACTAGTGAAGTAGTCTCCAGGAGTATCTGTCTTCCCAAAGGATGCTATTATGCATTTCTTGACATTGAGATTTAGGCCGTGGTTCTGATACTAGCTTCTGGTCTGTCAGGCTTTCTTGGGGGGTATTTGCTGATAGAAGATAAGTACCTTCTTAGGGAAGTTTTGAAAACCTAAGGATGTTGAGTGGTTCTAATCATTAATGGCAGGGCATTCCATGCTTTGGTGACCAAATAAGATTAGAGAAGCTGGCCAACTAACAGTTTTGCTTTATGTATCAGTAGAAGGTGGTTATTCTCAGATCTGAGAGACCTTTTAGGATGGTAGAAACTGAATAATGTGCTAAGAGCTGAGCAGTGTAATGGTTTGAAGATTAGTTTGTGTGCAGTTGTTAGTTGCAGTTTGGTAGTTCACAACAATTGAGAGTGTGAAGAGTAGTAGAGTGATGAGTATGGTGTTTCGCATTAGTTGTGAATTTGGTGATTTAGTGTTTAGCATTATTTGTGAATTTGGTGATTTAGTGTTTAGCATTAGTTGTGAATTTGGTGATTTAGTGTTTAGCGTTAGTTGTAAATTTGGTGATTTAATGTTTAACGTTAGTTGTGAATTTGGTGATTTAATGTTTAGTGTTAGTTGTGAATTTGGTGATTTAGTGTTTAGCACTAGTTGTGAATTTGGTGATTTTGTTATAACAAGTGTCAAGTTTAGCTTTTAGGGAGGATTGGAGATTAGTAAGTAGGGGTGAACAATATACCAGTGATGCTAATAGGTAAGTAGAAACTAGAGCTATTTTTGTGGATGAACTAAGGAAGTTTTTCTGCCTATAGAGGATACCTAGCTTTTGGTGGGGTTTGCTGATACTATGATGTATGTGCAAATCAAATTTAAGGTGTTCATATATAATTACATCTAATAGTTTTGTGTGGGTAACAGCCTCAATTGCTGTGTAGTTCAGTGAGAGTATAGTGAACTGGGCTTTGTTTAAGTGGTTTGACATTTCTGGAAAAGCATGAGCTTGGTTTTGTTTGGGTTGAGTGATAGATGATTATTATACATCCAGGCCTCAGTAGTGATAAATGCTTGTTGAGTTTCTTGTTGTAGATCAGAAACAGATTTGGCAGAGTTTATTATAGTCAAGTCTTCTGCGTATTGAATAAAGTGATCCTTGACCTAGTGAAGGTGGAAACTATTGATCAAAATGCTGAATAGGAGGGGTCCTAGTATGGAGCCTTGGAGAACTCCAGTGGAGGTGTTGATATATGGAGATAGGAAATGTTGCCATTTGACAGCCTGTTGTCTATCTGTTAGGTAGCTTGAGAAGGGGAAAGGCTGATTTTCAAAAGTTAGCTTTTTAGAAAGGGGTGAGAGATGGTGTCAAAGGCTTTTGAGATGTCTAGGAATAGGGAGGAGACCATTTTGCCAGAGTCTCAGGCTCTGTTGATAGTGCCCATGAATGATATGAGTGCAGTTGTGCTATCACCTGGTCTAAATCCATGCTGTGTGGGAGATAGGATTTGGTTGTGAAGTAGAAAGTTTATAATTTAAATGTGTACACATTTTTCCAACATCTTATAGATCTTACAGAGGTATACTCCCCTATGCTAACTTCTTGGATCCTGTCTTTGGGCCATCTAGCTATCCATCATGTAACATAGGAGTTTATACCTAATTTTGTAAGTTTCTGTACAATGCCCAAGAGGGATATTATGTTGAATGCTTTGTACAGGTCAGGGTAGGCAGTATACAATATTTTATCCTCATCCATTGCATTGGTGAACTTCTTAAAGAAGTCCACCAGGCTGATCAGGCATGAACTGCCTTTGACAAAACCAAACTGGGTTAGATCCAGTGTCTGAAGGTTTCTTATGTCATTATTTATCATTTCTATGGTAATTCTTTATAGGTTCATAGGTTCATAGGTAGGTACTAGGCTATTGGCCCTAGGGCCTATATAAGCCTAGCCAAAGGTACCCTGGCTTTCACCACCCAAGAAAATTATTTTCCTGTGCCACTGTCGAGCAGAGCCACAGAAGTGATCCCCAAGGTGAACTTCCTATCTCCCATCCAATCATCAAGATTTTTCTTGAAGAGTGCTAATGAGGAGCTTTGTTTGATATAGATAGGTAGTTTGTTCCAGAGTATGGGAAGTCTCTGGGGCAGGAATCTATCCCTCCAGCATGTTCTGTTTATTGTGGTGACGAGGTTTAGATCCCTAGAGCATGTAGTTAGTAGGGATTGGGATTTCTTTAAGTGGAGCATGTCTAAAAGCTCTGGGTTTGACATAGCTTTGTGTGTTAGGCAGAGATCGCCTCTGAGTAGGCGATATGCAACGGAGTAAAGCTGCAGTTTTTTGAGACGGTCTGCATAGGGCATCTCTTTGAGGCCGGTAATCCTCTTTGTGAGGTATTTCTGTGGCCTTTCCAGTTGTTGTAGATGTCCTGTGAGGTACATACCAAAAGGGGCATTGTACTCTATAATGGGTCTAATGAGTGATGAGTAGAGGGGAACAATGACCTCTTTTTTCCTGGATGAGAAACCTTTTGTGATGAGGTGTGCCACATAGAAGGATTTCCTGACTACTGTGGCAATGTGATTATCAAAGGAGAGACTACTGTCCACCTGTGTCCCAAGGTCTCTTATCACACTTTCAGTGTTAAGTAGACTACCACCTATGTGGTAGTTCATGGGTACTGAGTTTTTACCAAAAGGAATGACAATGCACTTTTTGGCATTGAGCTTGAGGCCATGGCTTTGACACCAGGCATCTGTCACAGCAAGGCCCTTTTGTAGGATGTCCACATCTTTTGGAGTTTTGATTATGGCTCCTAGTTTGCAGTCATCTGCGAACTTCATTAGCCAAAGACCTTCTGTGTTAGCCCGTACTTCAGAGAAGTAGATACCAAACAGGAGAGGACCCAGGACTGAACCCTGTGGTACTCCACTTGTCACTGGTCTGAAGCTGGATTTGGAGTCTGCTACTTTCACAGTGTGGGTTCTGTCAGTGAGCCAGTTGGCAACCCATCTTGTGACATAGCGATTTATACCTAGTTTAGTGAGTTTATCTATAATTCCAGAGTGGGGGATGGTGTCAAAAGCCTTGGAGAGATCTAGATAGGCTGTGTGAACCACCTTACCCTCATCTACGGCTTTGGTGACTGCTTCAAAGAAGTTTATCAGGTTTAGGAGACATGATCTGCCTTTTACAAACCCGAACTGGGTGGGGTCCTGAGTTTGGAGATTACCAATGTCATTGTTTATAAGTTCCATGATGATACGCTCCATAGCCTTGCAGACCAGGCTCGTTAAGCTAATGGGGCAGTAGTTTCCAGGGTCTGTGGTGGCTCCCTCTTTGTGGAGTGGGATAACTGTCACTGTGCGCCATTCAGTGGGCACATAGCCTGAGGTGAGGCTATGATTGAACATGGTACTTAGGTGGGGTGCCAGTTTGTTCTGTAGTTCATGTAGAACACAGCCTGGGATGTCGTCAGGTCCCATGGATGCTGTGTTCTTGGCTTTGGATAGTATGTTTTTTACCTGTGCAGCCATGATTACAGTAACTTTGCATTCTTCTGGTACAGAGATGGGCCCTTTAGGGGATGACAGAGGGGTAAAGTTAGCACTGAATCTATCTGCCAGGATGTTGGCAATATCCGTTGGTTCTGTATATTTAGTGCCATTGTGCTGTAACTCAGAGCAGATCTGAGTGTTGCCATTGAGATTCTTGACATAGCTATAGAATGCTTTGTGTTTGTCTTTAGAGTCAGTGGCAATTTTGTTTTCATAACTAGCTTTGGAGGATTTTATGAGGGATCTCAGCTTCTTACTGAAGCTGACCAGGGAGTTTCTCCAGTCATGGGATTTTACTCTTTTTTGCAACAGTTTCTTTCTTCTGTTGTAGAGTTTGTTTATGGCAGGGGCCCACCAGATTGGCTTCCTTTTTTTGGAGGATAGCATCTTGGTTCTGTTAGGGATTGCACGATCTATGCACTCATGTAAGTGCTTATAAAGTGCATTTGTGTAGGATTCAGTAGTCATACCTCTATTGTCCGTCAGCATGGGTGTCGTGAAGTTTGCCACTTCTGTCTTAAGAAGTGTGAAGTTGGCTTTGGAGAAATTTTTTACTGTGGTTTCCCTAATGGGGGGTGGGGGAGGGATGTGGATGTCTAGGGTGATTAGCTTATGGTCGGATCTGACCAACGAGGAATTGACCTCTGGTGTGGAGCCCATGTTGGTAATAACCAGGTCTAGGATATTGCATTGGAATTTATGAATTCCAGAAAACATTGAGCACAAGAGTTGGTACAGGAGTAGTTTTCCCAGTTAATGGTAGGGTAGTTGAAATTGCCCATTATTAGGGTGTTAGGTTGTACCCTAATATTTTCCAGTGTATTAAGAAATGAGGAGTGGAAATCCTGGGGCATGGTGGGGGATCTGTAGCAAGCTACAATTTGGATTGTGGTCTTGCCCAGTTAGTTGCACTTGGATAATCTCGGATGCATTATGCTGAGCAACTAGCCTGGAGGTGTGGATATCCTTAAGGAATATGGACACACCTCTGCCTTTAGTGTTTCGGTCCAGGTTAGGTGGCCGAAAGGTGTGGTATGAATTATAGCCTGGTAATGTTGGGGTACTCTCTGGAGCCTTGAATCAGGTCTCTGTCACTGCACAGATGTCGATGTTCTCCATTTTAAGGAGTGCCTCGAGAGAGTGTATTTTGAGGTTTAGACTTCTAGCATTGAGTAGCAATACCCTCAGATTCTTCTTGCCTGTACCTGTTAGGGTGGTGAATTTGTCATTTGAACCTTGCCTAAAAAAGGCACTATAGGGGTGGCTAGAGCCTTAGCCAGTATCAGGAATCTCAGGGGCGACAGGTGCAGGCCATCTCTGGCAAAGCATCGTGGCTTGTCGATCATGTCATCCCAGGCAGACAGATACTGGATCCCCTTAGAATGACACCAGAAGCTTAGCCAATTGTTGAAGTCAAGTCATTTTGTCCTTGTACTGTGGTATCATTCTGAGTGATGGCAGGATGCTACTCAGGGCTAGGGTCATACCTGCCTGGGCTACAAGATTGGACAGCTCCACCATGTCCCTTTTCATGAAGTCCAAGGAGGTACGTCTCAGGTCATTCACACCAACATGGACAATGACAGAGTCATATTTGTACTTGTTGTGGAGTGACCTGAGTGCATGCATTATGTGGCGGATCCTGGCACCCGACAGACAGCTGACAGTAACTTTCTCCTTGTTTAGCCTGGTGAGTGGAACATCAGTGTGCCTGACTATAGAGTCACCTATGACTAGAGTGTTGGGTACGTTGTTATGCCTTATGGGCTGTGGTTGAATGGCACACTGAGTTTGTGGGCTATGTGTCATTTGGGTTGTGTTGGGGGGGGGGTGGAGGTTGCTTGCATTTCTGCTTTTGAGGTCCCTGTTGCTTGGACAGGTTTTTACTGAGAGCCTCCACGAATGTAGGTGTGTGTTTTGTGTTTCTATGTGTGTGTTTTGGTGGTGTAGGTTTTGAGGGACTATGTGCTGAGTGTGGTGTGGTGCAAGTGTTTACCTTCTCCTCTTGACTGTCTAGTCCAGTCTTGGGTGAAAAGAGCTTTGCTTCCAGTTTGGCTATATAAGTGCATCTCTCACAGGTTGTAGTGTTGGGTGGTAGGAGGAAAGGGTTTCTGTGTACGAGGCAATTACTGCGTTGCCCCAAGATGCCAAGATTCATCAGGTAGACAGGAGAAAACACCGGGGGCTGACCCTTAGACATGCCTGGATAGGTGCTTGTTTAAGTACTAGAAACTGTTTTCCTCTAGATAGTGAGGAAAGTTGAGTGTTGTAATAATTTGTAGCTTATTTAGTGCTTACAATAAGTTCTGAACAAGTGCTGAAACAAAAAACTGATTAGTTCTAAGAAACAAAATTAAGCTAGAAGGCTTCCCTCTAACACAGAAAGGCTTGGGCCCTAGAAGCCTACAAGTAGTCCTGGACACCGCAAATCTATATCCAGGCTAGACTATCAACAGGAAAGGCAGGAAACAAGCTTAGAAAAAGTTTTTTTTTTTTTTTTTTTTTTTAAGTGGTAAGAGAGAGAGGAGTAGCAGAAACTAAGCTGGTTGGCCTTCTCAAATGTTCTCCCTGTACTGGGTAGAATGAAGTAATGACACTAGACTGGGAGGAGGGTCCCAGATCAAATTTACACTAGGGGCAGGCAACTGCAAAGCCACCAACTATAAAAACACTATGCCAACAAGGAGGGGGGGGGTGAGAAACAAACCTCAGAAATGTTTCTCACAGCTGAAAAGCAGCAGCGAGCCTTTAAATGAAAGTTTTAAACAGCTAAAGGAGCCTCTAGAAAAAAAGAGTTTAACTGCAACAAGTTATCAGAAACAAACAACCCAACAGATGCTTAATAAAAGGGGACAATTTCCAGTTAATACCTCACACACAGTGAAACTAGCTAGAAAAATACACAGTACACAAAGTGCTATAAATAACAAAGAAATAAAGAATAAAATAAACAAAAAACAGGATACTTAATGTTATATATTATAGCTCTGAGTTTGCTCAGTGTCCTTCCTTTGATTAGCTCAGTGTAAAATGGCAGAACACTCACAACTGAACTTCTTAGGTAACAGAAAGTTGAACATGTACATGTTCTTTTTCACCCAACAGGTCATTGAGGACTCTGGACTCATTTTGCAATTTTCCCTTTTCTGTTTAGGCATAGTCCCCTGATATATAGGTTGAGTAATATCCACACCTACTGGTAGCAGTCTTTCTACCTTAATAATGTCTAAAGGCTATATTCTTCTCAGACAACCATACATTTGTCTTCAGCTATTTATTGTCAATGTTTTTGTGCTTCTGGCAATAAATAAATAATAGAAAATCAGACTATAAGTTTTCCATGTTAAATAAATGTAAAGTAATATTTTTCTTTTCCCTACTGTAGTTGTAGCACTACTGTGCAAGATATATGTGTAGTCTGCCTCTAATCAATGCTGTTGTCCTTCTCAACAGCAGTTGTCTACTCTTTGTCTGTATGTGCCCATTCACTGCCCCCCCCCCCCGGATGGCTATACATTGACTAGTCTGCTTCAAAAACGCGGGTCTCCAGCTGAGTAGGAACTTTAGCAGGGAACAGCACAGTGATCTAGAAGCTCATCCCCACCCAAATACTGAACAGGTCTTGTAGAAAGGATGACTAACAAAACTTTCTATGCAGGAGTCACCTGTAGATATAGTAGACATCTTTATAAGGAAATCCTGAGTTAAGTTAGAAAAGAACAACACATCGTTTCAAGAAGTGTCCTTACATATTTTTGAACTTCACACCTTTTTTAGACATTATCTGCTGTGGCTACATGCCAAGAGATACGAGAAAACACACATTCCTTTCTTATGTCCAGTAGAGTTGAGTTTCCATCACTCTCCCATACTGTGTTGCTTGCTTTTTTGTTGCTGCCAACAGGAAAGTGTGAGCTGCTCATCCCTTAGTCTGTCTCCTTACACACCACTCAAACAGATGAAATATGGTTAGTTCAGTTGACCAGATGCTGGTCCAACTATGACATGAGTAAAAGCTAAGTGAAATATTATAAACTGTTTAATAAATGTACACGGCAGTACTACTGCAGAATCAGATTGCAAAAATACGGCATGGCATTTTTTGAGGGAGACACTCACTTAGATGTGAAGTAGGTAGAATTTAACAGCACTACCATGATGAACAATAAATTAGGTCCTCACTTGTAACTCTCTCTTCTCTCCAAAAACAAACAAAAAAAAATAACGAATAATAAACTGCCAAAATTAATTTTAGAAGAGGAGCAGCCAAATTGGGGGAACTTGAAAAGGAACTGCACCTGGGCACACTGGCTGCAACTCTGGTGTCAGTCATCACATGTTGGAAGGCCAGGAGCAGGACTGGGGATTCAGGACTGTCAGTATGCAAATTAAGAGGATACAAAAGTATGTCAGTTTGCCATTTAAATTACCAAATACTGACAACTGCAAGCCTTGACAGTTCACAGCACTAGCCATACGTAACATAAGTAGCCATACATGTTTGTCTTGAGGCAAGTGACATCTGCACTCATTTAAAGGACAGGGAATAAGCAGAGTACCATAATGCAGTGCTATATTGTTCAATATGTAATTCAGAAATATGCAGCATGATGTATAGGTCTACCATACTCAAGTAGGCCACCTGAGTGGCCATGGCTGCCTCATCTAATTCATCTAATGTGAACCTCCTGCATGGTATGCCAGGGCAGCATGATTTTACTGTTCTTCCTGCACAGAGATTTTAAGGCGTGCCTACTTGGGCAGTAAGCTAGCCCCTTTAAAAAGGCTAATGCCTGATTCAACCTGGAATAGGTGATGTCTAACACCAAGGGGCATCCCCCAGACAGGAAAACAATGTGGATACTGATATGATGACTTGCAATGGTGCCATCCTATGGGGGAAGAGATCTGAGAGCTGCAGCAGAGATGTATTGTAAGTACTTTTTTGCTCTGTTTATCTCCCACTGTGTTATGTGTTGTCAACCTCACTAGCTTTCTAGTTGTTGAAAAGCATCAATTAAATATGTCTGGCTGCTGTAGAAGTCAGGAGCACCTCCCAGTCAGCAGGGCATATTGGTATTATATAGTCTTGCTGTGTACAACTGCAATGCTGTTCATGTCATATGTGTGCCTTATTTTCTAGTCATTGTGTCTCCCATATACAGGTACAGTTGAAGCAGAGAAGGTGGCACACCTGCATTTACCTCAGTGTCCACCAGCCACTGAATTTGCGGCTGGATAACCACTGCCCTCTGTGTCTGCCCCTCTGGAAGGGGGTGAAGGCTTCTCTACTGGAGATGATTTGGTGTGTTCTTTGGCACCTTCTGTTTCAGCCTTTCTGAGGGGTGAAGCCTCCTCTTCTGAAGTTGGGAAGGGAGTGTCACTGGAACATGGAGCATATTTTGTGAGTGACTAGGTGAGCGACTCAACCAGCAGGCTGTGGTCATCAGGCATCTGGAGAAGAATCAGGCCCATGGCATTGTCCAAGGAAGCGCTTGATGCATATGTCCATTGCACTCTGGATCAGTCTGGAAATCAGCTATGCCCACAGCCAGCCTACCACCTTCGCAGTGTTAACCACCACTTTTGTATCAATGCCCCTAGCTAGTCCTTCCCATCATCAGTTGTCTACCCTTTGTCTGTATGTGTCCATTCACTGTCCTACTCACCTTTTGTATGTAGGCCATCTATGTCAGTTCATGCTTGTTTAACAAGTTTGCTTGTCTGTACCCACTATCTGCTCTTCTCCCTCTAGTGCCTGTACCATGGCTTTGCATATGAGACTAGTCAAACTTATGGTCTGTAGTTTCCCAGGTCTATTGATGACCCACCCATGCGCAGAGGGATGACATTTGCAGCCCTTCATTCACTTATCATAAAGCCTGTTTTGAGGCTATGGTTAAATAATTATTCTAGTAGTCCTTACAGGTCATGTTTCATGCTATTAAGGGTGGCCATGGTGGTGCAGTGGTTAGCATTGCTGCCTCACAGCAAGAGGTTCTCCGGTTCGATTCTCAGCTGGAGTGCCTTCTGTGCGGAGTCTGCATGTCCTCCCTGTGGTTGCGTGGATTTCCTCCGGGTGCTCCGATTTCCTCCCACATCCCAAAGACATGCAGTAGGTGAATTGGATACTCTAAATTGGCCCTAGGTGTGAGTGTGTGCGTGTGTGTGCCTTCTGTGGAAGGTTGGGCACCGGGCTGGCAACTCGACACTGTAAAACTTCACTGCCAATCATGAGCAGACAGATGATCCATTGTGGCGACCCCTAACCAGGAAGAGCCGAAAGAAGAAGAAGAAGAAGAAGGTGGCATCATGGGATGTAATTATGGCACATTGATGCAGTGTTCTTGTCATTGGAAAGTGCAGTGAGGACTTGTTCCCCACTGATAGGGAGCTATGGTTGAGGGTATTTCCTGAGGGATGTCTGGGGGACTGGGATAAAACTGGGGCTAAGTTTGCTGGCTAGTAGATTTGCTATATCTTCCAGTTCTATTGAGGTGGCTTCATTTACAATTAGTTTTTCACATTGTTGTGTACTGTCTTTGAGGTTGGAGACATGGCTGAAACATGCCTTGTGATTGTCTTTGACCTCAGAGGCTATTTATTTTACCTCAGATTTGGTTTGGGTAAACCTGGTTAGACCCCTGACCCCTGCGTTGCTTGTTTAGATTGAGAAGTGAGCTTTCACCATGCTGGCCATTGCAATTCCTAATTTTTGCTCTGATATTCTTCCTTTAGTTATGCACCCTATTGATGTTAGATTCCACCATGGTGGCTTGCTTTTTGAGTTTTTTCTGTGCTTATTACATCAGTGAGGATATTACATTTCTGGGTGCAACTTTCTTACAGGTTTGTGAAGTTTGGACTAGCTGGTTGAGTGTGGTTGTGTTTACAAAGTCCAGGAATCTCTGGCCCAGCATGTTGAGAGCTGTGTATGAATCCAAAGTTTATAGTGGAATAGTTAAAGTTGCCCATGAATATGATACTGGGTTGAATGAGGAGCATCGCCAGTATATTTAAATAAATTATAATTTTCTTAATTCTTGTTTTCAACTCTCTAATAAGGGAGATGTTTCACTCAATTCCATGAACTTCTGGTCTGAGCACATTGCTGTTTCTAACTCCAGAAAGTTTAAACAATTTATAAACAATGGTTACACTTTTTTCAATGATATTTTAAGTAATGACACAGGCAATATCACCAAATCGTGACACTAGAGGTTCTTTAAAAGACATGATTTCTTTGCTTGAGAAAAAAACTGTTTAAAATCAAGTGTCTGCAGTTGGACAAAACTTATTTTAACAAGTACTTACAACTGAAAATATTGCCACAGCGTCTGCATTTGTTTAAATTTCCTTTTGGAGTGGCTTTTAACGATGGTTTATATGGTGAATTTGTAGACATGTTTAACAGGCATGGGTTAGAACTCATCAAAAAGATTATTAAATGTAATGATGGGAAGCTTTGCCAACTTATTAAAGAGGTGGAAAAATTAAATTTTGATATTTGGAATGATTTGATTTTCCCACAGTGGGAGAAGTTATACTTTAACAGCTTGATAAAGTGGACTAGAAGTGTGGAAATTTTTTTAAAAGAAAAAATAAGAAGTTAAATCGAGATAAAACACAGTATGCTGACAAACAGGCTTATGCATTGAAGTGTAGACATTGTAATACAACAGATAGTAATAGGAATAAGAATCATGTTGACGTGAGGAGCACTAAAGGTGCAACTGACGTTTATAGCAGTTATAGACAAGTTCAGCCAAAATCGTTTTACCCTCTTAGAACAACTGGAAGGAACCAGAAGGGAATTTAAAACATTACAGTCCACCTCAGGAGACGTAGGCATTTTTTCCCCAACAAAATCGGAGACAAGGGATGAAATGGAATCCCCGATAAAAACAGAAAATGGTACAGTCTTTATGTATAATGGTTTCCACATGTTCAACTATTCAAATATCGAGATTTGTAAAGAGCATTTTTCCCTCGTTTCAAAATGTTGGAAACTTTTTCCTACAAAAAGGTTTGATCTAGTGGATTCCATTATTGAAAATAGGTTATTTATTAGGAAACTTAACCTTGCCATTCATTTCTAAGAATAAGAGAAATTGGCAAATCAGCTGATAACAAGGAACAAATCTGTTATAAAGAAAAAAAAGTGTGCTCAATCCACTCTTGCATCCCATACTCAACATTTTACAGAAAGTTACTATTGAAGGCCTCTGTGGTTTGGAGATTATGGAAAACAAATAAAAAAATGAAAACAGTTTGATTTAAATAAAAAAGTGTGGGAACTGTTCGAACATCTTAAAAAGGACAATTCAGTCAGATTTATGAAGCCAGACAAGGGCAGGGGGATTGTTCTATTTGACATACTTTATTATACTAAAGTCATACTAGATTTATTAAGGGATGATATTACATATAGTCCAGTATCCCCCAATGAGGTAAATATAAGCTACCAAAGAGTTGATTCTTATCTTGAGGTGTATTTGTTAGAACAGACTCACAGAGGATATTTATGAATTTCTCAAAGTAGCAAACCCAGTAGTGGCTACAATTTTTGGTATCCTCAAAATCCATAAAAATTTCTTCAAACCCCCTTTTAGGCTTATTGTAGCAGGATGGGGTTCTAAGACCTACCCAATAGGGGTCTGTATTGATAGGTGGTTAAAACCGACCTACGTATTGGTTAACCACCTACTTGTTGATTCCTGGGATTTTTTTAGGGAGACTTAAATATAAACTCTTGAGTAAGGAAATTATTTTTTTAATGATTGATGTGGTAGATTTATTCGCATCCATCCCCCAAGAGGAAGAACTGGACCACTTCTACGATAGTTTGATTAGGTACAACAACTTTTCTAATGATAGAATCAACTTGATTTATGACATAATGTCCATCGTTTTAGACTACAATTTTATCAAGGGAGAGTACTGCAAACAGATAAAAGGGGTAGCTATGAGGGTCTCATGCACCCCCCCCATACATGCTAATATGGTCCTGCTTGATTGGGGACACAACAATGTATTCAATTGTAAGTTTTACTCCTTTGTAAAGTTATACGTCAGGTGCCCTGATGATATTTATATTTTGTGGGAAGGTCCTGAAAAGGAGATTATCAATTTTATTAACTATTTAAATATTACTTCTAGTTTTTTGAAATTCACATTTAATTTTAATAGAACAGGAATAAATTATTTAGATACTTTTATTAATCGCACATACCAAGGTTTCAAATCAGTTGTTTTCAGGAAGCCAACCTTTAGTAACTCATATTTGGATTTTTCCAGTAGTCATCCATTTAGGCAGAAGAAAAGTATAGTCAAGGGGCAATGCATAAGAGTGGCCTTTATGACTTTACATGTTGAGGATGTTAGTAAAGAGTTGGATTTTGTAGTAAAGTTATTTCTTTCTAGGGTTTACCCTTTTAAATTGGTAGAAGAAACAAGAAGATATGTGGAGTCCAAATGGGGTAAGAAATATAAACCACTTCTTGGTTTAGGTCTAGTTAAAGCTGGAGGTGATCACAAAACAGGAACATTTAAGAGGGCTTTGGTGGTAGAATATGGCTCTCACACTATAGAGGTTAAAACATTATTGATAATAACTGAAACATATTAAAAGGGAAGCCATCTATTTACAAAATTTTAGGGACTAAGCCATCATTCATTTTTAAAACAGCTCCAAGCCATAAGGAAAAATTGAAAGGGGTAGCTCAATCCAGAAACTTTCCTAGGCCTAATGGGAGAGGGACTGCAAATTGTGGAGGATGTCTCCAATGCCTCTATATTCGAGAAGGGGAAGTACATTAGCTGAAAATGATATTGCCTCAAAAGCTTCTTTCATTAAAAGGAATTGCCACTCAAAGGGAGTAGCGTATCTTGCTAAATGTCAGGGGTGCTCACCATTTTATATCGGAAAAACTGGAACTCATAGTCTGAGATCTCCATAATTTCTCTCTTTATATAGTCCAGGGAGGCATGTCTAAGGTCATTTACATCCACATGGACTATGACTGAGTCATATAGATATTTGGGATTCAACAACTAGAGTTTGTGCATGCTTTGGCCAATCTTGGCCCATGATAGGCAACTGACCATGTCTCTCTCCTTACTCATGCTAGTGAAAGAGACATCTGTGTCTCACAATGGAGTCTCCTGTCACCAAAAATAGTGGGTTGTATGGTTGATTGCCTTATGAGCTTAAAAGTTGATACACCATGAGATGAGGCTGTATGTATTGTGGTGGGTGTTGCTTTTGGTAGAGTGCTTTTGAGGTTGCTGTGTATACTTATTTTAAATGCAACATCTAGGAGGCCTTTAAGGTTCCAGAAAATTACATATAGAGCCTCAGTGTATAGGATCTATGCATGTGATCCATATTGTATGTAGTGGGTGTGAAGGGTGTATTTCTGATAACCTGTTTGGTATTATAAGTGCTTGTATGTGAGAGCCTTTCCTCCATTGACATTGTGTAACTACATCTCTCATGTACCATATAAGTTTGTTTAATTATTAGGTGGTTGTCAGTAAATATGAGTCAATTGCTACTTTGCCTCAGGACTCCCATATGCACCAAACTGGCTACAGAGATAGTAAGAAGTTACATATCCACAGTGACAGATCTTTATTAAGTGACCTACAAGGGGATGGCACATGAGAAAGGGCATAAATATGAGGAAAAAAATCAAACGTTCTGCAAAACTGGAGACAATTAAGAGGCAGACTAATGTACTTAAAAACTTAACAGGACAACAGGTTTTGCATCAGCATAAATTTTGTGAACCACAAAAACTATGAGTCTCTAATGACTACTATTATTAACTACAAACCCCAGTGACTTTTAACCTTCCGTGATTTATCAGAAAGTGAAGAAGTATGCTAATGTCCAGAGGTTAGTGCAGAGGATTGAGGCTGTGGATTCTTTCTATCTCCATTTGGCTGGTGTTTTATGCAAGACTTTACTTCTGAGTCAGAGTGGCAGTAATATAAGAATGATATTCTGCAGGCAACTGTAGAATATTTAATGATAAAAAGATGTTTCTAGATCAAAAGTGGCACATTTATGGGTGCATAACACAATTTATCAAAAACAGCAGTATACATAGGATCATAGGATCATAGGAGGTTACTAGGCTAATGGCCTGGGGCCCTTACAAGCCTAGCCAAAAGTTTATCCCCAAAAATAAACCTCAATCAGTACTTGTTGCCCCTGTCATTGAGGGACACAGGTGGAACCCCTGGGACGAATTCATGGTTTCCCATCCACTCATCAAAGTTCGCTTGAAGAGGGTCAGTGAGATACTCTGTTTAACATGTATGGGAAGTCTGTTCCAGAGACAGGGCAGCCTCTGGGAGACATACCTGTCTCTCCAGAAGGTTTTGTTAATGTCACATATTAGGTTCAGGCCTTTTGTGCAGGTAATACATGAGGAGTTAGACTTACAGATATGGAGCAGGGTCCAAGATTGCCTTGTAGGTGAGACACAGATCACCCCTGAGCAATCTGTATGACACCGAGTAGAGTGATAGTGATTTGAGCCTGTCTGCATAGGACAGGTGTTGGAGGCCAAGGATTCTCTTTGTGATGCAATTCAGTGGCCTTTCCAGTTGGTGCAAATGTTTGGAGAGGTACATCCCAAACCGGACATTATACTTAATTATTGGTCTAATGAGGTCTAATGAGGGAGGAGTACAGAGAGGTAATAACCTCCTTTTTTCTGAATGCAATCCCTTTACTTATGAGGCGAACCAAGTAAAAGCCTTTTCTGACTTCTGCTGCTACAAGATGGTTGAATGTAAGGTTGTTATCAACCTGAGTTCTGAGGTCTTTCATCACAGGTTGTGTGTTTAGGGGGCTGCCATGTGGAAAACAATGGGTCAGAACAGTGTTATCATCCGCCTTGAGGGAAAAATATGGTTTGATGGTTTTGATGTATTATAGACTCTAGATATTTACAATGTATTTGTGCCCATTCAGAAAAAATGTTTTTAGGTTGACTTATGCCCAAGTTAATTGGAAAGATAGTTCAATATGTAGATCTACCAAAGGACAGATGTATGTTTTTATTTTATAGGAAAACAAATGTAATCAACTGAGGTTCCTAAATTGTTAGTTTAGACATATGTACATCTTACTGGTTCAAATTCTTTAGATTAGAAGCTTTAGAAATAAAATAATCTCAATGTTTAGATTTTTATAGAGTCCTAAAGAATATCACTATACATTTATGAAGATGGTTATTGACCTAGGATGTTATTGAGCATTTGGTTAACAAAATCAAGAGTCTCTGAACTCTCAAGAACCCTTAAAAGTCCAGTTGCAGTGTTATGGAGGATGCTGTCTTGTACTGTTAAATCCATATGGAGTTTCACTTGTGATTGGTCTGAAATAAAATCTCAGAATAATAAAACAATGTTGCAACACTGAAGAAAGAGGTGTGAAAACTAAAACTCTATACATAATCAGTCTGTGTGTATTGAGGAATGAAAAGAGAAATGAGAATCATCGGGAAAAAGGTAACAGAAGGGGTCTAATAGAGGAAAGGTTTCCATTATTTCAAGCTAAAATGCAGATTTGTTTGTTTCCATATATTTTGTTCTATCTTTAATCTGATTAAAGACTGAGTTCCAGTCTTCAGCTCCAGTTCCAGTTCTACAACCATTTATAAAGCTAATAAGAAGAGTAGTTTGATGCAAAGTCTGGCAGTTTGATGCAGAGGATTATGACTCTGAGCTGCTAGAGTGCAGGGTTTGATTGCATCAGCAACCATTTGCCTTCTGCATGACTCTGAACAAGTCATTTAACTAGACAATGCTCCCAGGTTGCTTCTAAACAGGAGCTTGTGCCTAGTTGATTTATCTGGTTCAGAAATACAGAAAATAAATAAATAAATAAATAAATAGAGACAGGACAGAACCAAGAAATTCAATTTGCCCTGAACAAGGCACATAAAAATACAACAAATGTATGGCCCTATTCAAGGAGGGAATTCTGAAGGGCAAATAAGAGTAAAGAACAGAAGGGGCAACATTTGTTACCAAACGCAGGATATTTGCCCACAGTTTGATAATAATAGCAATGTCAGATATATTTTTATGCTGACCAATGACCAGCAGCTGCAGTTGTATGGCTCCACCCTGAGTAGTATTCCACTGTTGTTTAAGCAGATGAATTTACTGAGTTAAGGCAGTGTTTGCATCACATTTCCTCTTATGAGGAACGGGAAGGCCTTTGAGATTCCACATAGAAAATGTAACTTTATCCTTAACTATTGTTACTCAGTATATGCAGAATTAAAAAAACGGCACAGAGCAGTCATGAAACAGATGCATTATAACACTTACATGAAGCCAGCAATAAAAGTTAACAGATAATAAAAGACCAAGCCATCCAAAGCAAACCCCTCAATCCTGTAGAAACCTAAGTGCAATTCCAACTGCCTGGGAGAAATTCTTCTAACATTTTCGGTGCATCTTGGAAAGGAGAAAACAAGCACAGTATTAACACGGAACATTTCAGCTCTAGCCACATCTGAAAGTAATTTAATATTGCTTCATAGAATCTGTGCAGTTCTGTCCTTTTTCCATTTGTCCACCTTTCTGCCTAAATATTACAATTACAGTATTAGTGGGTTGCTGCCTAACTGCATGTTTCTGCTCTTCAAAATATTCTAAGAATTATGCCTATAGTAGTAATACTCTGAATTGAAATTTCATATATACATATACTTGACTAAATAATAATTTTTAATTATTTGGGCAAATGTGTGTGTTTTTTGTGTGTATTTGTTTGTGTGCTACAGTTTTTAAGTTAATTTTGCACTTATATTAACAATTTTCTTTACTTTTTCCATAGATTTTTTTCCAAATTAAGCTACCTATAAAGCAGGTAGCTACTATTTAGTATGCAGTTTTTAATTGTCTTTCTTTATTATAACACTTCTTTTTATTTTTCAAGTAAATATCAATCAGTTTAGCAAGAAACACTAAACAAATGTTATGTCCTCAAAATAATGATGATTCTATATTGTCCATTTTCATTTTTCCTCAACTGATGGGTATTGGATCCAAGCTCGGATCTGGCTTGGCCACTTTTACTAGATTTGCAAATCTAGCTCTCAAGCTCTTCCCTTTACCTGTATTACCCCACCATGCTGGCATAACTCCAGTCAAGTTTTCTGCACCAAAACTAGCATGTGCATGACACCACATCATTCTGAAAAGGTAAGAAAGGTAAGATAAAGGTCTACTGAAAGACTGGAGTTCAAACAGGGAACAAGCAGGTTCCCAAAGTGATATCCATTAGGTCTCACTAGGAAGAGAGAGAAGGCTGTTGGAGGGTAGGAAGCTGAGAAAGAATGAACATGGACAACACAGATGCATTGTTATGGTGAGTACAAAACATTTATATCTGATATTGCCATTTTCATTCATTCCTCAACTGATGGGACAGATTCCCCAGCTACATGAACCTTGGGTGGTCCACATAGAAGGATATTCCGGAGTACAGTGGATCCAAATGCTGCCCATTTCCTGGACAGTATGTCTAACTTAAATGAGCAATAAAGGTATGAGCACTGGATCATGTGCAGCTGCACATATGTCATCTATAGACACTCTTGACCAAAAGGCAGCTGAAGTGGTTGCGGACCTCATGGTCTATGCTTTGGTGGGCTTACGTAAAGACAATTGTCTTTCTTTATAAACATAGGAAATACAATCAGTCAACAATTTAGCTAGGGTCACTTTAGAACTGCTTTACCCAGTTTGTTCTTGGAGAAGGATACAAATAATTGGTCAGTTTTTCAGAAATCTTGGGTTCTGTGCAGACAAAAATCTAAGCTGCTGGTAGATGTCCAAAAGAAGCAACATGTATTCACCGTTCTTTGAGAATTTTAGAAATAACACAAGTAGATTGATGACCTGATTTATATTGTATTCTGAAGCCACTTTAAGATGGGTTCGTGCATAAGGAAACCCTAGCTTTATATAAGGTCAAGTGAGAAGATCTTGAGGAGAGCACCTGGAGTTCAGATATTTATCTAGCAGAAGTGATAGTGACCAGAAAAATTGTTTTCCAGGACAAGAACTTAAGGTCAATCTTAGCCGAAGGTTCAAATGGAAGTTGGGTTAGAGCCTGCAATAAAGTAAACTCCAGTGGAGGAGCTGGGTCTTTAACTGGGCCCTGAGTAAAAGGGTACCCTTAAAAAAGGCCTTGCACAACTTCAAAAAACAAAAACAAAAACAAAAAAAAAAAAACAAAGAGGAGTGATTCTCACCTGAGTTAAAATGAGAAATGGCTACCAACTGAACTTTCTTTTTTTCAAAACACCTTTATTGAATTATCACATGTGACACAGGCAAATTTACATTTAAATAAAAG
The DNA here is from genome assembly GCF_019279795.1 of Protopterus annectens. Lineage (NCBI taxonomy): Eukaryota > Metazoa > Chordata > Ceratodontiformes > Protopteridae > Protopterus > Protopterus annectens. The sequence continues at coordinate 980,816,843 of NC_056728.1, read as the reverse complement.
TAATCAAACTATATTAACATGACAAAAATTATACATCACATATATTGCTATATATTATATAACCTAAGCAATATTACATAAATTATTCAATTCCTGACTTTTTTAAATAAGAAACATCTTTATTAAATCATCACTTACTACACTGGCAATCATACATTTATATAAATGAAAAACCATGCCAACACAATCTTACTTGCAAACATTTTACAGCATAAAACATACTAATTGAACTTTACTAGCAGAATAAAATCAACCCATTGTTAAAAATGGAACTCAGAAAATCAAGAACTGTAGAAACTGGGGCAGAGAAGGTATCCAGCTCTCTTTGAAGGGCTCAGACTAAAAATCTTTTCCATTTACTTTTGCAAATTTACCTCGTACAAACCCTCTGAGAAGATAAAAGAATATGTCGGACTGGGGAGGAAAGCCTGGACTGTCTAACCATTACTAAAACTGCAGAAACCATGACGTCAACTTGAGACCATTAATAACTGGGTATTTAATCCCTGCTGGATGAGAGGGAAGGTCTAGACTTGGGTCCAGTATCAAAGGTGGATACAAAAGATGAGGCCACAGGAAGGAGAACCAAATTTGACAAGCTCAAAAAAGCACTATGAGGGTGGCTGTGCTCTTCCACCAGGATGTCTTCTGTGGAAATGTGGGGATTAGGGGTAACAGGGGGTAAGCATAAAGGAGACCAGAGGGCCAGTCATGAACTAGAGCATTTCTCAGTGATTCCCCCTGCACTGGAACCAGAGTGAAGAACCTGCTGCACCTGTTGTTGAGGTAAGAAGTAAAAAGATTCTATCATGGCTGACCCCATCTAGGGAAGATACTTTCTGTCACTTTGATTGAGAGACCACTCATGAGGCATCAAAATGGACCTGTTTAGTTTATCTGCAAGCATGTTGGTTTTCCCTGGTATGTGCATTGCCATAAGAAAGTGACCAGAAGAGATCACCTATTGCCACACTCTCTTTGCCTCTCAACACAATAGACAAGATCTGGTTCCCCTTGTTTGTTGATGTACCAGACTACAGACGTGTTGTCTGTATCGCAATCATGCCTGAGGGGAGAACATCTTGAAAAGCCTGCAGTGCTAGTAGGACTGCTCTTATTTCCAGAACATTGATGTGCAAATTGGCCTCCTCTGGGAAACACATACATTGGACCCTCCTTCGCAAGAAATGCCCCAACCCAATTTGGGAGGCATCCATGGTCACTGTGACTACTAGTTGTGGGAGAACAAAGAGACAGCCTTTAAAAACTTTTTCTGAATGAATCCACCTAAAAGGTGCTCCTTGCAAACTATGATAAGCTTGACTAACGTGTTCATGGGATGCTGAAGAATAGACCACTGCACTGAAAGGGTCCACTACAGGACCCACTTATGAGATCTGGTTAACAGAACTAGAGTTATTGCTGCTGCCATTGATCCTAAGGCTTAGAACACTAGACTTGCTGAAGGAGAAGGGTGCAAGATCACTTCCATGGCCTAAAATCTGAGGATATGATCTCTTGTTAGAGGTAGCAAATCTATCTGCTTGATTGTGTCTAGATGAGCACCTATGAACTCCGCAGTCTGGGCAGGTGTAAGTTGTGACTTGGTGTAGTTGACTGTGATGCCTAGGTGATGACATAAGTGGAGCAAATAGTCCCTTTCTGGTATAAGTAGATGCCTGGTCAGGCAGTCAGGAGAAAGTCATCTAGGTACAGAAGCACACAGAATCCCAAGTGTCTTTTGTGATGAATGCCCAGGCTTCTGGGTGCAGATCTAAGTGACTGCTGACTGCCTGCAGAGTACAGCAACTGGGCACCCCTTCAGGAGCGCTGTTAGGGTTTATCAGAGAAGGTATCTCTGAAGCCCTGGTTCTGTGAGTCACTTCTGTCTTGAGGGCAGCATCTTCTATTAAAGATCCCCCCCCTCTACCCCAGGGAGAAATATCTTTTCATGAGTCCTGGAAAGGCCCTTAAGACTTGTGAAACCACATTTATTCACCACATCGTTGATTCAGGAAAGGATCTCTGAGGAATAGAAAAATTAATCCCAATGGCAGACAGGGTCTTTCTGTCTTGCTCACTTCTTTTCCTTAAACTTGGGGCTGAACAAGGATGATCCATCAGAAGGAGCATTGATGAACGAAGACTTGAAGGGCTCTGCAAAATCACACAGGTGCATCTAGGTGTCCCTCCTGACCACAGTGCCTGAACCTGCAGCCTTAGGAGTTCATAGAAATGAGAACATCAGCCTCATGGATGCACTGTAAACAGAATGAAGGGTGACCAGTTGAGAAGAAACTTTTTTCCTGATCCTTCACAAACATGGACCTTGAAAGGGATTTGGAAAGCTCTTTGGTCTAACCCAATCTAACCTGGTGAAATGTGCCAGCTAATTCATAGCCTGAAGGGCGAAGTTTTCTAAGGCATAAATGCACTTGCCAAACCTGTCCAATGCCCTAGATTCCCTATTGGGGGGTGGATAGAAGACCTCTGTTCTGCAAGCTCCTTTTCAGTGGCTGCCATCAGCACCATGGCATCTACTGGGACTACCTTGCTCCACTGGGGTCTATCCTAGGCTGGGACTAAAAACTTATTAGATCTCTTAAGTATAGGCTCTGTAGTGTCTGGCTGTTTTCATTCTCGGCATGAGATAAAGTCAATCAACTCATCAGCCAGCAGGGCCACCCAACACATAGCCACACCATACCTGAAAGCCTCCAGAAACATAGACTCATCCTGGGAAGAGGGTTTGGAAGACCATTCACCTATCCAGGATCTCTCCAAAGGAAACATTATCAGGTGGAAATCTGCAGGACAAAGTCTGTGTCTAAGGTGAGAGGCTCCTGAGGGGAATTTAAGTGTCTCCTTTTACACGTCCTTTTCCTAGGGACCTCATCAGTGAACTGGTCTGGTTAAGTATTGGAAGTGGTTGGGGAGTCTTGTGTGAGGACTGTCTGAAGGCTGGTACAGGGGTGGCTGTCTCAGTGAAATAAACTTAATGGGAGGGTGGCCTAATGGTTAAGGTGTTTGCCTTACAAAAACAAGGTGCAAGGTTTGAGTCTCACAAGGGATAATTGGCTAGGCTTAAAAATGGCTTGCAAGGGCAGTTAGCTTAGTACTAACCTATGAACCTATGAACCTATAATACATGAGATGTTCAGACCTTAATTCTGATGGAGGAATACAGATAAGATCTGAGGGATAAAGAGAAAGCCCTCTGCACTACCCTGAAGGCAAAAGTTCCAGGAGAAACAACAGCCATCCACACTGGCACTGAAGCTTCCTGCATGGACAAACTCTGAATCCCCATAGACCCTTGTCTTGAGGAGGGAGTTGGACCCAAACTATCTAATGCAGAGGCTCCAAGAGGCAAGGATGGTTCCAATAGTTGACCCTAAACCCTCATGGCAGGCACCAATGCTTTGGGTCCAAGAGTCATTCTGCTCTGAAAAGATCAGAGCTGGGTAACTCAAGAACATGGTCGGAGTGGAAGAATGACCTGTCTTTGGATCAAAAAAGGACAGTCTCAAATATCTCAGATCCAAAGGCTCCAAAACCACAGGTTGGATCAGAGAAATAGTTATAACTTGAGGTTGAACAGGGGCAGGCTGTCGGATCCAATGGGAAATGGAGAGGGAATGACTCCCATCTGGATCTGTACCCTGAGAAACTTCCTCATCATTCTATCCTCCCCTACTTCAGATAAGCTCCTATAGGACTGAAGGGCTGAGCTTTGTTGATGGTTGTCTGGAGGATTTCCTCTGTGTCTCTTGTAAAAATGGTGAATGGAGCTGAAGAGATATTGGTTCTGAGGAAAAGCATAAAGATCAGGTCTGAGAAGATTTGGTCCTTTAAGTGGTGGGATGTGAGGTTGCCATCTGAACTTGTTTCTTAGAGACTTTAGCCGGAGGCTCAGGTATTGGAGAGGATTAAGGAGAACAGTCAGGGGACCATTTCCTGGACTCATTTTCTTTAAGAGCTGAATCAAATTTCCCCTTTATCAGGTCTTTTGGAGGCAGTTTGAGCTCCAGCCAACAATAAAGCAGGAGAGGAAGATAACAAGCATCTTAATACAAGTTTGTTTCTCCTGTCACTCAAAGCACAGGAGCTGAATCCTGAACAGATAAAACACTCAACTTCCAGATGGGCTTTGCCCAAACAGTAAACATACTCCTTGTAGGTAACAGAATTAGGAATCTTATGCCCAGAGGAAGTGCATTTCTTAAAGCCCATAGCTTGTCAGCCATGTCAAAAGACAAGTGAAAAGAGAATTTTTTTCAGACAGACATACCAGTGGAAAAATTATCAACAACAAAGGTACTGCAAAAATACCCTACATTTGGGTAGAAAGAAAAAAGGGAAAGTACCAACAATGGTACTTAGTAGAATACCCTCCCAAGGGTAGAAAGGCCTAAGAAGCAAATTGAAAATTCTAATGTAAGCAACCTCACTAACTATAAGCTAAAAGCAAAGGGAGGAAGAGATGCAGAGTTCAAGGATATGTAAGTGAAAAAACTCACAAATAAGTAGTAGAGAGAATTCTCCTTGACACCATAGCTTGAGAGCAGAAAATCCATATCCAAATGATGTGGCTGCAAATGAGATCTGAGGATGGTGGGGCATTATGGTTAAAGGGAGGAGTTCAAAAGCTGGATCCATCAGTCTAGTAAAAGCAGCCAAGCTGAATCCTAGGTCTAGCAATTGATTAATCAATGAAAAAAACAACATCAGATCTATAAATCAAATATCTTACCCTGTAAAGATGTAAACAGGAGAATAAAGCATGAAATATGAAGGTGTCTATTTAACTTGAAACTGCCAAGAGAGTTGAAATAGTCTTAAAGGGTTTCAACTGACTCAACACAGTGTGAGGAACTGAAGGTTTATATGATTTTGTTTGTTCACAGTTTTGTAAGTTTTCTTGGTTTACAGATTTTTGTCTTTAAACATTTTTTAATGATTTTTTGAGGCCTCAGCCTTCTGTGATCATTTACTGTTACTTGGCCTAGTACCTTTGTAGTAAGATGGCCTCCTTTCCTGAACTACAGCTACAATCTTCATCTTATTTGATTTCTGTTTGCTTTTAAGTTGTTTCTTATCAAAAAATGCATATTCACCTCTCTAACATAAAATATGCATATTTATCTCTCTCGTCATCTCTCTTTCTTCCATTTTTCTTTGAATTATTAATTTCCCGTCTTCTTTTGCTCCCATAATATAGTAGAACATAATTTTAGCCAAATTATCCTTATTTTTTCCAGCTGTAGCTCTTACAAAATTATGCTTTATTTGGCTCATTTCAAGCTCAAGGTACTATTTAAAGTTTTCTCAATATGAGAAAACGTTTGTACACCTATGAACAGTTGCAACCTGCCAACATTTCCTGAAATTACAATAATATTTTAGTGATCTAAAAGTGTATAAGCAGGCTCCTCCTCATATCAGAGCCTGAAACCTCTTAGATATCACAAAGGAAATAGACTGGAAAGTATTAATCCTACTATGAAATCTGCTACACAAGTAGTTAATCACCAAAGTAAAATGCAAGATTTTTACAGTTCAGCTATTTCTCTAATAACATTATACCCACCCTGATTAAATAACCCGTTAACATAATCCCTGCTGATAATGTGTTCCTTCGATGTAGTGAAGGACCGTTATCAAAGTTAAGTCAGCAATCAATCCAGTATGGCACTATTCAGTTTAATACTTTTAATTGTTACTTACTACATTAGAGACAATATTAATACAGAGGAAATAGAAGTAGCATTATTCATTCACATTTCTAAAACTGTTTCTATCATCAATCATAGCAGCCTACATAAAAGACTAAAAGCCTTTAGTTAATATCATGATACTGTATGGTTTGAGAACTGTATTTCTAATAGAACATTTAGATTCAAATGGGGAAATAGCTATACATCATATTTGTATGCACCCCTACTATATAGTTTGTATGTAAACCTCTATCCTAAAATATAGTGGTCTTCTTAAAGTGGTTGAGTATGCTGAAGTCACAGCCTTTCTTTATTCAGGCAAAAACATACACTCATAGAAAATGAACTGCAAGTAGGATTCGCAGATGTAAAACATTGTTATGTGACTCTCATTTCATACTCATTATTTCCAAGACAAAAATCCTAGTCTCCTCCAACCACTGCACAATATAACAGCTGCCAATATTGAGTACATTCAATATTAAGTAATTAAATAAAATGCCACTTATTCTGGGGTTCCTGACACAATTAGAGTTGCCCAATGCAGTTTAATATGGTCACAAAATGGAGCATTTTGCTACTTTCCTGCTTCTCTGCTTCCTGGATGCAAAATGGAATCAAAATGTCTTATTTGGTGAGACTTCCAAGATGGTTGGATGCTGATCAACAGCTTAATTTTAACTTTCCCAGTGTGAAATAAATAAATTGAGAGAAGAGGGTTAGTAGTTCTGACAACTTTAGTAAAATTCAGTTACTGGTTAGTAAGTACACTGCCTGGACACCAATAAAGAAGACTCATGGAGAGCCTGAAAGAAAATCAGCTAGGAAAGGTGAAGAGAAAACACTGACTGGAAAGAATCCTGCACCTGTTCAACAAAAATAAGTATAAGGTCCAGCTTTGCTACAACGGATAGCTTCCAGTAATTTAGAGGAAAATAAATCAAATGTGCTCAGAGCTGATTAAAATTGATTGGGTGGCGCAGTGGTGCAGTGGTTAACATTGTCACCTCACAGCAAGAGGTTCTCCGGCTCGATTCTCAGCTGGGGTGCCTTATTTGTGGAGTTTGCATGTTCTCCCTGTGTTCGCGTGGGTTTCCTCCGGGTACTCCGGTTTCCTCCCACATTCCAAAGACATGCATCTGGAGCATTTCTCCCCGGGCCTCCGCTGAAAACAGGCTCTGTGGAACCTAGTCAAACTTTCCCGGTCAACAAATGATAAATAAAAAATAAAATAAATAAATAAAATATTGAAGGAGTATATCAACTCAAATAACAAAAAGCTTGAAAAATGGAAGAAACTTTAAACAGCTATTCAGATGAACTGATAAAACTGTAAAAATCAGAGGATGAAATGAAGAAAAATATGGCTAAGTATGAGACTGCCAAGAAGAGCTGTTTCAAAAAATAGTAGAGGACAGAACACACATAACAAACCTGAGATTTTCTGCAGTACCAGAGAAACTGGGAGAAACAGCCTGTATTAATTTCATGAAAGCACAGATAAGCAACTGGACTGATCTTCCACAGCAGGATTTGTTAATTGAAAGGGCACATCTTGTGTGTGCTCCAAACATGGCCATGAGACAAAAGGGAAGACCTGTATTAGTAAAGATGAAATCATACTAGAAGAAAGAATTGATCCTGCGAAAACTGTGGCAGAAGGGCATAGTATTAAAAATTGGAGATACTAGGTTGCACAAAATGATTATTCACAGTGCACAAGGTAGAAGAAAAGCAAATTTATCCCAGCAATCAGGGAATGCAAAAGACAGGAGTAAGATTCAAGCTGCTATATCCAGCTGTCTTTAAAGTATTTTTCCTAGAGGATCAAAGTAATTTTTGATGCAGAACATGCTAAGGAGAGAATATAGTTTCATAGTTTCATAGTTTAGTACTAGGCTATCTGCCCTGGGGCATTTGTAAGCCTAGCCATAGTGATGTGGCTTTTGCCACCCCATGAAATGGTACAAAAATGTACATAATAAATTTAGAATACTGTGACTCTGTCTAGTAGTGACACAATGAAGGTCCCCTTATATAATAGAATTAGTTTACTGTGCCCCTGTCTAGCAGTGACACAGATGTGACCCCTGGGGTAAACTTACGATCTCCCATCCACTCATCAAGATTTCTCTTGAAGAGAGTCAGTGAGGGGCTCTGCCTAATATGAACTGGGCTCTTGTTCCAAAGCATGGGAAGCCTCTGGGTTATGAATCTATCCCTCCAGCATGTCCTATTCATACTTGTGCCGAGGTTTAAGCTTTAGCTCTCGTGGTCCTGATGAATTTGGATTTTTTGAGATGGAGCATGTCCATCAGATCCTGATTGGACATGGCCTTGTACGTCAGGCAGAGATCACCTCTGAGCAGGCGGTATGCTACTGAATAGAGCTGAAGTTTCTTTAGTCTGGCAGAATAAGACATATGTTGGAGACCCTTGATCCTCTTGGTGAGGTACTTTTGTGGTCTCTCCAGCTGTTGCAAATGCCGGGTGAGGTACATACCAAATGGGGCATTGTACTCAATCATGGGTCTGAGGAGGGAGGAGTATAGGGGTACAATGACATCCTTGGATCTGGATGTGAATCCCTTCATGATGAGGTGTGCAAGGTAGAATGTTTTTCTAACCACTTTGGCAACGTGGGTGTCAAATGAGAGGTCGCTGTCGACTTGGGTCCCTAGGTCTCTGATTACTTTTTCTGTACTCAGTGGGTTGCTGTCTATGTGATAATTTGTGGGTACTTTGTTTTTCCCAAAGGGGATGACTATACATTTTTTGGCATTTAGTTTAAGGCCGTGACTCCGGCACCAGTTGTCCGTTTCTGTGAGGCCTTTTTGTAGGATGTATATGTCCGCTGGTGTATCGACTATGGCGCCTAATTTGCAGTCATCTGCGAACTTTGTCAGCCACAACCCTCCCATGTTTGCTTTAACATCTGAGAAATAAATGCCGAACAAGAGGGGTCCCAGGACAGATCTCTGTGGGACACCACTTGTGACTGGCTTTGAGTCTGACATTGCTCCAGCGATTTTAACTTTATGGGTTCTGTCCTTTAGCCAGTTTGCAACCCATCTAGTGACATAAGGGTTTATGTTTAAGCTGTTGAGCTTATCTATGATGCCTGAGTGGGGTATTGTGTCGAAGGCCTTAGCCAAGTCCAGGTAGGCTGTATGGACTGCTTTGCCCTCATCAATGGCTCTAGTGACTGTTTCGAAAATGTCAACCAGGTTTAAAAGGCAGGATCTGCCCTTTACAAAGCCGAACTGGGTGGGGTCAAGTGTCTGTAGGTCCCCTATGTCTCTGTTTATGAGTTCCATAATGATTCTTTCCATAGCTTTGCAGACCAGGCTGATTAAGCTTATGGGGCGGTAGTTCCCAGGGTCTGTAGAGGTAACCCCTTTGTGGAGTGGGACCACTGTTGCTGTATGCCAGTGTTCAGGTACATATCCTGTAGTAAGGCTAAGGTTAAATAGCATTTTTATGTGCGGGTTTAGCTCCTCTTGGAGTTCATGTAGCACGCAACCCAGGATACCGTCAGGTCCCATTGATGCTGTGTTTTTAGCTTTGTTGAGGGCGGTTCTCACTTGGACATCTGAGATGACAGGGAGATTACATCCAGCTGGGATAAGTATTTCTTCTTTTGGGGGTGAGGGAGGGGAGAAATTTGCACTGAACCTGTCAGCCAGAATGTTGTCAATATCTGTGGGTTCAGTGTATTTTTTGTTGTTGTGAACTAACTCTGAGCATATCTGAGGGTTTCCGCCCAGGTTTCTAACATAGCTGAAGAAGGCTTTGTGGTTATCTTTAGTGTCCTTAGCGATTTTTCTCTCAAAGTTGGCCTTGGATGTTTTTATGAGAGAATTTAGTTTTCTGCTAATGTTGATCAGAGATGTCTTCCCTTTATGGGATTTTGCTCTGACGTGCAGTAGCTTCCTTCTTTTGTTATACAATTTGTTAATGGCTGAGGTCCACCAGACAGGATGCTTGCCTTTGGTGGAGAGGGACTTGGATTTATTTGGGATTGCATGATCCATGCATTCTTGGAGATGTCCATAGAAAGCATTTGTGAAGGATTCGGCATTGTGGGATGTGGTATCCACTGGCCCAGTGGGCTTAATGGATACCATCTCAGTCTTAAGAAGAGTGAAGTCTGCTTTTGAGAAGTTTTTCACTGTGGTCTTTTGTGATGGGGGTGGAGGTGGGATATGTATATCCAGGGTGATTAGTTTGTGGTCAGATCTCACTAGTGAGATATAGTGAGATCTCTAGTGAGATATAAAAGTTTTGCCAAGAAAACATAAGGCATCAAACAGAAGGGCAGTCTGCTTTTCATTCTTCTGAAAATAAAGCTTGTAGAGAGACTTTAGCAGTGAAACATTTTCCAGTGTTCTAAACCAAAATGCTTGTGAGATAGAAAAAAAGCATAGGATTTGACTAGAAGAATCAGAAGTACTTTTGACTTGAACTCGAATCTTATAATGGGAGATAGAGATGAACAAGAAGAAGACAAACAACATTGAAATTAATGAATAAATGTGAGATTATAAATAACTGATCACATGTGTCTGAGACAGATTGGACTTTTGTTGACTTTGTTAAACTTGTGGGAGAAATTAAAGGAATATACCCCATGTTATGTCAGTAATGTTTGTAAGGACACTAAAAGAAAAAAAAGAAATTAACTACAAGTAAAACAAATTTTATTTTTATCAGTATTTGTATAAAACATTTGTGAGTAATTGCATATTATATAGTAAAATATTTTTAGTGATTGTTTTATGTGATAAAGATACTAAAGTAAACAAATCCTTTTTTAATTTTTTTTAGTTTTAAGAAATGTAAGCATTACAATATAAAAAGAGAAGAAAGGCTGGACAAAAGCATGCCTAAGTTAATATGATGCAATCTTTGGCTGTTGGCTGGGGGATGATGTGTAAAACTGCACTAATTATAATATATGTTGAACTGAGTTGTTTTCTCTTACTTTTGCATAGGTGAATGGATTAAAGCCCTTGGCTTAATCTAATAATAAGTTTCTTGTGTAAGCATGGGGGGGGGGGTTAAAATAAGAGAACACTGTGAATGTAATGAAATGTTTTCCTTTAGCAAACAAATGTCCAATGTGATTTGAGAAGTCTACAGCTGGAAGTAACTCTACATTCTGTTCTTATGCCACCATGAGGACAAACTGACAGGTGCAGGCGGTTAACCTCCTGAGTTCTGGTCATTGTTTCCTGAGAGAAACATAAAATTAAAAGGTACAAGGGCAAGCAGCTTAGTAAAAAAATAAAGCTTGAAATTATTTGACGTGAATAAGAAATAGCAGCTTTCCTGGTACTTAAATACTTCATACTTAGTTTTCTTTAAAGGTAGCCAGTGCACTTTTTCTAAGGCTAAAAGTTAATGTTTTCTAAAAGCATACAAAGTCAAATATGGGAGGGGAATAAAGATTAGACAAGAACAGACAACAATTAGTATAAGTAGGAGCACATGCTGTAACATGCACCTTAAGTGTGGATAATCATAATTTTAGTTTAGGTAATGCCTGTGGGTGCAGCTATCAATTCAGGGAAATTGTTCCTATCAAGAGGGTTAAACTTCATTACATTATTTGAAGATGTACATGGTTTTATGTGTTTTTTGTTTGTTTTTTTTTTAATTTAAAGATGTACATGGTTTTGTGTGTTTGTTTTTGTTTGCTTGTTTGTTTTAAGTTTACAGGTTCTGGAGATGAGTCTGTTTTTTGTTTGTTTGTTTTACTTGAGGATTTTCATTAAAACACACTACCTGTAAAATGTGACACAGGTTAGTTAGAAATGGAGATTTCTAGAAACAACTGTATAAAGGATTGACCTGCTATATATTAGTCAGTGCATTTAACACAAAAGCCAGAAAAAGACATTAAAAAAAGCTGTCATGTTTAATAGGTGGGAATAATAACTTCTTATCATAATGGCTACATTATCCATACTATTTTGAAATGTGAATGGTCTCACAAGTACAAACAAAAAGTTAGGACTATTGAATTATATTAAGAAATCAAGACTGTGTACAAATAGAAATACTACAGGAGATATAGTTGGAAAGAAGTAAGCATATGAATTTGATAAACAAAGGATTTCAGGATGGATATTCAGCAGAATGTAAGGGACAAAGAAAAGGGGAGTATACTAATTGCTAGAGGACCTCCAATAGTGATGGAAGAGGAAAAGATAATAGTGATACATCTGTGATAGTAAGAAGCTACTGGCAATGGAGAAGGAGTACAGAAGCATTTATATATATTCCACATAAAGCTGCTATTATGGAAAATAAAATTTTAGGGGAAATAATCAGCTTTCAGCAGGGAATATTACTTATAGATGGGGACTGGAACTTGATATGCAACAGTGAGGATGTATCTGGGGGAGCTAGAAGGGAAAATATAACAAAGAGGGCAGATATCTGAAGAAATTTATGAAAATATTGGCACAGAAGACATGAATTCAGTAGTAGCAACTTGAAGAGAATTTACATATTATTCTCCAATGTATAATGACTGGACTATAACAGACAGAAATTAAACTTCACTAAAACATGTGCATTTAATTGAAAGCTTTGACACATATCCAATAACAATTTCAGATCATGTACCAATTACAACTAAGGTAAAAATGCAATGTAATGTAGTAAAATGAAACATTGGTGCTTCACCATCTACCTGTTAAAAAGAGAGGAATTTAAAGAATATGTAGTTGAAATTATTTGAGCATTATTAGGGGAGATAGACATTTCTTTAAAAGTTATAGCTAATGAGTGAGATAAAATGAAAGTGGAGTTTAAAAATAGGGTAGAAATATAAGAAAAAGAGATACGGTTAAGAAGTAACATGAATTATTTAGAGGGGCAGACAAAGGTTAAAATACTGTAAAATAAGAGGAATCCCCAGAACAAGAAGAGGTGGAAAAGCAAAGTGCTAAAGAAAAAAAAAGGGATAATATGCATGAGTTTAGAAAGAGTGCTGTTAAACAACTGTTTTTTGATAATAAAAAACTTTTAATACAATGACTTAGGCAGCAGAAAGTATTAATGGTTGTTAACCAGACTTAGAGAGCCTATACCACAGATCGGGTAGAGGTACTAGAGATATTTTGGAAATTTGTATAAAGCAGAGAACTATCAAGATCAAGAAAGGGCACAAACACAAATATTTATTGAAGGCTTAAATATGCCAGAGTTAGAAGTAGATGAGGTTCAGCAACTAGCATTTAAGATAGTAGGACAGGAGATCAAAACAGGGATGTATATTTAATATGTAGGAAAGTCTCCAGGATTAGATGGTATTTCTGTGGAGGTTTGGAAGCTAGGAGGGAAAAAGTGATAAAGATCTGGAAGGATTTCTCAAACAGTGTTTTAAAAGAAGGGAAAGAACCAACATCCTAGAAGAAAGCTGTGGTGGCTGTAATATGTAAAGATGGTAAAAACCCATCAGGCACAGCTTCATATAGGTCAATTTCAATTTTAAACCATGATTATAAAAAGTTTATGCATATAATCAAAAGAATGGCAAAGGTTATGCGAAAATTGATTGATATGAAACAATGTGGTTTTATGGAGGAAAGGCAAACATTTGACAACATTAATAGAACATTAAGGATCCAGAGGGAAGCAGAATGTTAGATAATACTATTGTTGTTGGTGGGTCTTGATACAGATAAATCATTTGGCAGACTAAGCTGGGACTATGAATAGGATATGGAGGCATTTGCATTCCCTGATACAATAATATTGTTAATTAGGGGGATATATGAGGGATTGCTCTTAAAAATTAAAGTGGCACCAAGCAGGGGTGTCTTCTTTCCCCTTTGTTATTTGTGTTATATTTAGAGCCATTGGCAAAGAAAATAAGGAACTCAGTAATTCAAAGATATAATTGGTATGTTATCAAGAAAAGTTGGCTTTATTTGGAGACGGTATTATTTTGTACATGATAAAACCAGAAAATGACATCTCAATGTTTTGGAACATTTTAAGACAATTTTAAGGGATATAAAATTAATGAAGATAAAACAAAGGATGTAGTTATAAATTATGTATAGACACATGACACAATAAAATAAAGTACTTAGGAGTATGGATTAAAATGTATTCTGTTATGACAGCTAAGGATATGTGGGAAGAGACTAAACAAAAGATAATACCAAAACTGAGAAACTGGAAATGAATATGGATAACAAGATGCAAGCAGTGAAAATGTTTTTAGTCACTTTAGTTTTATATACGTCAGGCATATTTTTGTCAACCAGAGGAGAAGCTGTGGACAGTAATTAATAAAGAGTTGAATGATTTTATCAGGGAGGGGAAGAGAGTAAAGATCAAGTGAATAAATTGATCCTTCCAATAGAACATGGTGGTTTAGGATTACCTGGTTTGAAGGGATATTTTAGAGATACATAGTTAAAGGTTCCTATACATAACACATGCCGAAAGTTATAATTCAAAATATAAAGGGATGGTGATGAAGCAATGGGGAAATTCAAGAAATAAGGAGAGAGTGAAATTTTAAATACAGATCCTTAAGGAGAATAACATCAGCCATACATAACATTGTATTCATAAAGCAGCAGAATGTATTCTAAGAACTAAACCAACACTAGAATGGAGAAAGGAGATTTTGCCCATTGGGATGAGTGTAATTAGGGTTATGGAGAAGAGACAAGAGGGGACTGGAATTTACTGGAGAAAACTGGCAAATAACCAAGGTACTGGGAGTAAATAACTAGAGAGGAAAAGGTAATACAGTGAGAAGAAGCCAAGAAGGCATTCGGACTTCAGGCTAGAAACTACCTTCCTTATCTGGGATTGATATCAGAGTACAGGCATAGATAAAGGTATAAGGGACTCCAAAGTGAAAGACCAGTTCTGGTAGAGGTTTTAGTTGAACCTGGAGCAGAAGCTGCTATGTAAATGGAATAATTAGTACAGCATATAAAATATTGCATGATAGCTATATGAATCAATCAGATGTGTTTAGAAAAGATTGGAAAAAGAGATTGGATAAGTAATTCACAAGGCAACAATAGGAGGACAAATACATATGGCTCCCAAATATGCAACAAAGTCTAGAAGTTTTACGATTTTCACCTGGAAGCATTTGTTTAAGTATTTTTATACCCCAAGCAGATTCCAAATAATTTTTCTCATTAGATGGCAAATGTTAGACATGTGACAGGGAGGAAAGAAATAACTGAAAGCGTAGGTTTTGGCAGTGTAATGAGTTGTCAGATTTAAAAAATTCCCCGCTGAGTAATTTATCAAAAGTGCCATGTGAGCAACTAGGTATAAACTACAAAATGATTTTTGAACTGAGATACAGGATCTGAATTGCCTAGAGTAAGGTAGTATAAAGTTTGATTCTGGTGGCTGCCAAAAAATTAATTACTAGAAAATGGAAATAAAAATCTAAACCTTTAACTGTATTTAAAGTACTAAATATTGTAAGAGAGCTAAAAGAACCAGAAGTAGGAATTTTAGAAAAGGGTAGGAGAAAATTTCATAGAAAAAATGGAAATTGTGGGAACAATACATTTATTTATGTATTTATTGGCATTTGATTACTGGGATAGTCCACTGGGCCAGTATGAGCCCATTTTCAGTCTAGGCCCAGGAAAAAAAGCTCCACAATAAACAGTTACATAAAGAAATTGTCAATTGCATAATGCAAATATTCACAAAAGCAGATATTCAACACAAACAGAACAGATATCAAATTGTTACAATTTTTACAGGCTTAAATTGTAGCATGGATAAGAAAGGTAATAAACAGGCTAAGATTATATAAATTGCGGCCAAAGAAAAGCCAATGTTAAAATGAGGTCTTCGTATAAGACAGTAAGTAATTGAGATAAAACAGTGGTGTGTACAGGTGGAATGAGAAGTTGTTAGAATTTAAGGGCTGGGGACTTAATACATGTGCTGTTCCAGCATTAGGACAGATATGTATGTAGAGAGGTTGTGAAGTTGATAAGGTTTGTATAGTTCTAATTGCAAATGGGAGGGCGTTCTAAATTATGGTGTAGGAATATAGACGCTCACCGGCAGGTAGGTTTGGATTTGTGGACCAGCAGAAGTTGTTGTTTTTCTGATCCTAGCAATCTATTGGAAAGATAGTGGCTAAATAGTGAGCTAAGGGGAGAGCAAAGAAAGGGTTTGTGGATTATTTTATGTGCAGTAGTCAGATGCAGGTAAGTGAGGTAGTGAGCTTGCTCAAGCCATTTTAGGGAGAGAAGGGATGTGCAGTGGTGAGTAGAATATTTAGCGTTTGTAGCAAACTTGGTGATTTTGTTGCAGTATATTGCAAGCTTGGTTTTTAGTGAGGCTTGAAGGTTTGCGAGTAGTGAGGCACCATAGATAAGAGAGGACAGTAAGTAAATGATTGCAAGGGTTTGCCTAGAGGAAGAGTTAAGAAAATATTTGTGTGACAGAGTATGCCGAGTTTCTGATGTGCCTTGCTAATATGTGTTGTATGTGAAAGTAAAATTTTAAATGCTCATTAATTATTACTATTATTTAGTGTGAGTAACGACTTATTGTTATGTTTTTGGGACTGGATAGTGAAAAGTGTCTTGTTTAAAAGAGTTTTCTTCTTTGAAGTAAACGGGAGTAGATTGGTTTTATTTGCATCTTTAAATTTCTAGTCTCCCACCAGGACACAAGTTCTCTTCAGCAATTACATTCTGCTTGCTGAACACACTCAAGCAAATCTGCAGTCTGCAGCTACCACACCACCCATACAGTATAAGAAGGAATCAGTACTGCAAACTAAACAAGGATATACACTTTGAGCCTCAAGAGCAGGGTCAGTCCACCCAGGCATTCTACTTGTATGTTTTATGAGAGTGAAGCTATTACATTAGCAGTATTTCTTAGTAGTTCTCAGCTTGCTAATAAAACTGACTGTTGTAGCCTTGTGCCCCCCCCCCCAGCTAGTACAGTAATCCTAACTGTCCAATAGACAGTATACATTTAATTCACATCTCTGTGACTAAATTAACCATCAAGCAGCCCTCTCAGTGCTTTCTGTCTTAGTTTGTATCACTTGGAGGCCCACCTGTTTATTTGCATCTCTATACATTCCCCTTCATTGCTAATGTATCTCCCTACTCTAATCTGTGCACAAACTGGTTACTAATCAGCAAGTCAATGTGAAGACGCACTCCCAACCTTAATAAACTTTGCTGTCTCTTCTCTCCTTCACTTTACAGGTAATTTGAATTATTACTTACCCCCTCTGAGGCCTTCATTGATTTTCACTGAATGCCTCTCTGGTTTCTTTGCATTCCACCTGGTTTACACCCTGTGTGCTATCTCCCTCCCCCAATACTAAGTCTATATTAGAATCCTGCTGAGCATGGAGCCATCTTTAAATTTCTAGTCTCCCACCAGGACACAAGTTCTCTTCAGCAATTACATTCTGCTTGCTCAGGAATTTGTTTAAAGTGTTCAGATTTGTAAAGTAATACTTTTTTTTTCTCTTGTCTTGGTGGGCTCTGTCCTGCTCCGTTCGCCCTCGCTAATGCTCAGCTCTCTCTGCTCCCCTGCCCCCTAGTCCTTCCCGCCCCCACTACCTCTACATTTTTAGTAATCACAGCCACACCCACAGCTCACCCTCACATCACCTCCACCAATCACAGCTCCTCAAGTCATATCACATTATACCACACCAACTTGCTACACACAAAATACTCCCAATCACTCTCATTCCCACTAGGCATTTTTTACATCACCCACACTACTTCCCCATCCACATATAGTGCAACCCTATAATTCCTATTCAGACCCCCCACCTAGAACCAACTTAAACTTTATAACCATGACTATCACACAACTAAGTCTAGTCTGTCTTCTCATAATTCTTTACAACACCACAAGTTATCACTCTAGCAATATCCCCACCCTAAACTTAGTAGCACAACACTACATTATGCACTCTTCTATACAGACACCACACATTATAATAATATCTGCCCACAATTGTTCAAGAACTACATAATGGACCAATTCAGAACTAAACACATATGCTCTCATTCCTACTCCAAAAAAACACAATACTTTCTCACACTCCTTACCAAACTCCAACATATGTATAACTATTTTACCTCCAGGCTCACCATAAGTGGGGATATCCACCCCAATCCAGGCCCAAATCCATCCTGTCCAACACAAACTGCTCCAACACAAATGTCAAAACATAACACCCCCACTTTCTTCATGCCTGGGCAAATCAACAACAGCAGCAAAGCCAACCATCTTTTAATGCTAAATATTAATATTAGAAGTATCAAAATAAAATACCTGAACTTCAGGCCACAATAGCACACTACTCCCCAGACATAGTTGCTTTAACAGAAACCTAGCTAAATAAAAACATAGCTAACTCAGAAGTTCTCCCTATCGGCTACAATATCATTAAACAAGACAGACCACTTTGTAAAGGGGTTGGAACTGCCTTACTGTACAAGTCCAACTTAACTGTCCGTCAATTACCAAACTCCTACCCCTCCCCCAATAATCGGGGCATACTTATCTCTCAACTTCAACTTCACCCTAAAAAGGTCATCACCACAATTGTGATCTATATTCCACCTGGTAATACACCTGCTAGCCTTGAAGACTTCTTATCCTGGTGTTCTTCCACATACTCACAAGAAACCCTTATTCTGGCGGACTTCAACCTAGATTGGTTCACCTTTATATCAGAACCACCAAGTAATCTAATAAATCTCCATGGCTACCAGCAGCTAGTCCAAATTCCAACTAGATGTGATAAAAAATCTAAAAAGGAATCCATCCTTGACTGGGTCCTAACTAAAAACCCCACATTGTACCCTCACACAGGCAGTATCCCAGACACCTTAAGTGACCACAACATAATATACTTTATACGTAGTAGAACAAGCATATGCAAAACCACTAACTATATATTCACTAGAAACACAAAAAAATTCTCCCCTGAGGTCCTCAACACTTTACTCTGTAACTGTGACTGGACCCCCCTAAAAACCCTCCCACTTGACCAGGCTGTAGCATATTTCAACAAAACATTTCTACAACACCTACACACTGTCACTCAATTGCGCAAAATCAAGGTTAGAACCTCTACAAACCCCTGGCTCAGTAAAGAAACCAAACAAATCCTCAAGTCCAGAGACACAGCCTGGCTTTACTATCAAAAAAACAAAGAAACACAAAGCCTAAGTACCAAGAACTGCGCAACCGTGCAAAAAAAATGCATTAGGCTGTACAAAAAATCCTACTATACAACATTACAAGCTAAATACCAACACAACCCCCAAAAATTTTGGAAAAATGTAAACCAGCTACTAAAATCCACCCAAAAGGCTACCCCCATACCAACCACCCCTGACACTAAAGTTCCCATTGAAACACAATTCAACTCCCACTTTGTGAACTCAGTTCTATCCTTAGTATCACAGGACAGTTCCTTCCTCACTATCCCCCCCCCAACACAAATAACACTAATACAAGCTTTACCCTCAAAACAGTTTCCACCACTTCAACCAAAAGCATGCTCTCCAAACTAAAAACCTCATCAACAGCAGCCGACCTACTCCCCAGCTATTTCTTGAAACTCACAGTAGATGCTATTGCTATCCCAGTCTCCACTCTCATAAACAGATCAGTTGTTGAAAACTATGTGCCCAAACTCTGGAAAATATCCTATGTTACACCCATACATAAAGGCGGGACCTCCACTGAACTTAATAACTACAGACCCATTGCTTTACTCTCTCCCCTGGCCAAAACCCTAGAAAAATGTATCCATACCCAGATGCTAAACTATCTCCTAGACAGCAACATCCTGTCATCTACTCCACAAATGCTACTGCAATCGCTCCAGTGGCACAGGCTAAGCTATTGGGAATAACCATAGACTCCCACCTAAAATTTGATAGTCATCTCAACTTAACTATTAAAAAAGTACATGCCAAACTGGGATCACTCTACCATATCAAACCATTTCTTACCAACAACACAAGATCAGCCATTGCTCGCTCCCAACTTCTATCCACCCTACTCTATGCATCTCCCATTCTGACTAATCTCAACAAAACTGAACTAAGCAAAATGGAAGCCTGCTATAAAAGAATTGCCTGCTTTGCTGCAAATTGCTCATATAGAACTCATCACTGTACTGCTTTGAGACAGCTCCACTGGCTTGAACTGCCCAACCTCCTAACCTACAATCAGCTCTGCCTCTGTCACTCTATCTATTACCTTGCCAGTAAGTGTCCCGCCCTCAAAAACCTAGTACAACATCACTCAGCCAAAAGGCCTCTTAGATCATCAAGCAAACTACTATTAGAAGTCACCAACAGCTAGAATAGCTTTGGAGATGCGCTATATAGTAGTTCACTGGCTAAAAAATGGAACTCTGTCCCTACTAGCATTCAAAACACATCATCCAAAGTCTCCTTTAAAGACCTCATCAGGCAACATCTCAAGCAAAGTTGGCAGTGTCATGATTGCTCCCCAGGCTAGTGAAAGCAGATAACGTATACATACTAAATCTAGAGTACTTGATAATATTTTTCAATGTTACTCACAAACACTGGCTAATCTACAATGTATGGACTGTACCTGTATACTATGTATGATTCTACCTATGTTCCAAATTTCAGCTGTACACCACAAATCTATTCTTCTTCTTCTTCTTCTTCTTCTTCATTTTCTTTCAGCTGTTCCCGTTACGGGTCGCCACAGCAGATCGACTGTTTACATTTCTTCCTGTCCTCTGCATCTTGCTCTGTCACACCAACCACCTGCATGTCCTCTCTCACCACATCCATAAACCTTATCTTAGGCCTTCCTCTTTTCCTGTTAACTGGCAGCTTCATCCTTAGCATCTTTTTCCCAATATACTCTGCATCCCTCTTCAGCACATGTCCAAACCAATGTAATCTTGCCTCTCTGGCTTTGTCTCCAGACCTTCCAACCTGGACTGACCCTCTAATATATTTATTCCTAATCCTGTCCATCCTTGTCACACCCAGTGCAAATCTTAATATCTTCAACTCTGCCACGTCAAGCTCTGACTCCTGCCTTTTTGTCAATGCCACTGTCTCCAACCCATATAACATAGCTAGTCTCACTACCCTCTTGTAGACCTTCCCTTTCATTCTTACTGGTACTCGTCTGTCACACATCACTCCTGACACTCTTCTCCACCCACTCCATCCTGCCTGTACTCTCTTCTTCACCTCTCTTCCACACTCACCATTACTCTGAACTGTTGATCCCAAGTATTTAAAGTCATCCACCTTTGCCACCTCTACTCCCTGCATCCTCACCATTCCTCTATCCTCCCTCTCATTCACACACATATATTCTGTCTTAGTCCTGCTGACCTTCATTCCTCTTCTCTCTAGAGCATATCTCCACCTCTCCAGGGTCTCCTCCACCTGTTTCCTACTCTCACTACAGATCACAATGTCATCTGCAAACATCATAGTCCACGGGGACACCTGTCTGGTGCTGGGGGTTAGTATTCAGTTAAGTGATGTCCAGAATCATGTGAGGTTTTGCTTGTGATTGGCTTGGAGTGTTAGGTAGTAATCTTTTTTTGTCTTTGGTTACTCTCTTTTTAACCTGGTTGCAGAGTTGTTTGAAGTATATCAAATCTGGAGGGTCTTTATTCTTTAGCCATTGCTTCCATATTTTATCTCTAGCTAGCAATAGTTCCTTAGTTCATTCGGTTAACCATAGAGCATGATTAATTTTTATTCTTTTTACTCAAATGGTTGCAAGACTGTTTACAGCTTGTAGGACAGTTGTATTGAAATAGTTCACTGCCTTGTCTAATGGTAAAGTTTTGAGGATATTCCAGTTTAAGTTTTTTTTTTTTTAATATTAATAAATGTCTGTGGTTCAAAGTTGGAAAGATTCCATATTTGTAGTGATGCCCTTTTTGTATTATGGGAACAGTTATATGAATAAAGGCAGTAAGATGGTGGTTGACTGCATTTGTCAAAGTACCTGCTGCAGAGATGTTATTTGGGTCAGTGATCAATATCCAGTCTAGGATGGAGTCTTCACTATTATTTTGTTATACCTTGTTGGAGTTGTGATGAGTTGAGTGAACTGAAATAGGTTGTTGCTTGAGGTAGGGAAATTAGAGCAGAAATGTAGCCAATTAATACTGATGTCTCCCAAAATGATGGTTTAATTTTTGATTGTATTAGAGATCCAGGCAAGGATATCTTCCAGGATAGTTACATTATTGTCGGGGGTATATATAATACTATGATACGTATTCTTTTGGAGTTGTTTACCTTTAAAATGAAATGAGGATTTCTGCAATATAAAATTGTGGAACAGTGTTAGAGTATGGGGTTATGTTGTAGGTATGTTGTAGTTATTAGGGAATAAAAGTGCTATGCCACCTCCTTTTTCGTGAATTCTGTCTAACCTTATAGCACTGAACCCTGTGGGAAGAAATTCAAAATCTTTTGTAGTAGGTCTGATCCAAGTCTCAGTAGCAGCCAAAATATCTAATTTATTATGTGATACCTGGGCATGAAAATCTGTTATTTTATTATGAATACTTTGGAATTTTAGTGTGACAATGTAGGATAAGGATTTGTAGTAGTTAGGTGGTTTGAACTGGGAGGCAATGGGTCCTGAATTAGGATGAATATCCCCACATGAGAGTAAAAATGGCAAGTGATACCCAAGTACTTTGTCTGCTTTTGGTGAATATAATAGTTTGTAGTGGTATAGAGTAGTTTTATGTGGAGAATGAACTTTTAGTTTTATAAAAAGTAGCTGATTTATTGGAAATAAGGTAGGAGATATAGCGGAGAAACTTTTGGATGGAATTGTTTCAACGGATGTGGCAGATGTTGATTTGGGGAGAGAGGAAATGGATTTGGAAACTGTACAGTTTAAGAGAAGTGAGAGAAATAGGGTTAAATAGGAGAGGAATAATATATTGTCACAAGAGATAGCCTTTAGATGTATAGATGGGAGTAGGCTATAGTTAAAGGATTGGCGGACCATAGAGGAGACTGGTGTTAGAGAGTAGTAGGGTGCTATAGAATGGTTCTGGGAGGGTGTAGAGTATAGTAAAAGGTGAATATGGACAAACTGTAGAATTGATGTAGGATAAGATTCAAGCAGTAGTTGGAAAGGGTGCTGATTAGGAGGATGAAAATTATAGTAGGAGGAACTGGGTTAGTTAGAATTTAGGCATGGGTGAGGCAATAGTAATGGTTATTTGGTTATAGATTATTTATAGTGACAGTCTCTTTGTAATAGAATATGGGTTATGATAAGGGAGTAATAGAGATGGGCGGAAAAAGAGGCAGAATACTAGGCTAAGTGAGGGTGGTTTGGAGAAGGTGGGGTGGGGCTAAGATTGAAGTATGGTAGCAATTGGTTGGTTTTGTGCTATACATTTAGGAGTTGTGGGAGCTGGGAATTGGGGATAGGGTAGGGTAAGGGAGAGGAGTTAGCATGAGTGGAGTGAAGATGAATGGAGAGGGATGGACTTGGCCTGAAAGAGTTTGAGCTAATGAAATCAATCAGTAAGCTAATTTTCCAACAATATTTGTTTTTAGATATGAATGTCTAAGGTGGTGGGTACCAGAAAGCAGGGGCTGCAATAAACAGTTTCAATGCGGGTTGCATAAAATAACGGGGCTACTATGTAGAACTGTTTCAGCAAAGCTACAAGTATTTAAAACAAAAAGGGTTTTTATAGAGTGCGCTGGACCAGAAATATCTATTACAGGGAATATAAGAAAGACTGAGGAAACCACAATAAGTGGAGATTACAACAGTTGAGAGTCATTTGGTTTTAAGGGCAAGCAGCTCAGGATAGGACAGAGACAAGGAGAGATAAAAGGAAAGAGCCAACATCTAAGCAACACGCTATGCCATCCTTAACAGAAAAACAGCTACAGATCGTGCTTTGCCTATGCTATATCTGTTAATACAGTGAGCCGGGTACTGCAATGTTCTGCTAGTACAATTGCACAGAGTAAGTACTTCAGATGTATTATAAAGAGTGTGACATGTACATTCACAGTTTCAGGTGAAAAATATGTCCGTGAACCAATTTTGTAAGGTCTTGCTGTGGGACAGACAAGTTGTCACTGTTCTCAGTGGGTGGGCAAGTACTCATGTGCAAGCTCTGCAATGTCATTATTGCATTCACAGTTTCATATGAAAAATATGTCCACAAACAATTTTGTAAGGTCTTGCTGTGAGACAGACAATTGCTGTTGTTCTCAGTGGGAGAGCAGGTATGGATGTGCGAGCTGTGCAGTGTCTTTATTACATAGAAGGCATAGTGTTCCAGAACAGGCTAAGGAGGTAAACAAGAGGAAAGAGAAGCAGGAGCACGCATGCAGAATAATGTTTTGGAGGAGGAGGGTGGTTTAATGGAAAGCTGGAATTGATCAATGTATGTAATGTTGGATTGATGATAATTATATAAAAGAATGGGAAGATAGAAGTTTGTAATTGGAAACATGTTAATATAGTTTATTTTCTTTTATATAACTGTATGCTTCCTGTATCTTAAGTGATAATTAAGTGATAATTCAATAAAGGTGTTTAAAAATGCCTTATTTGATTTTAGTTTGTGCACTTCAGCTTCCAAGAGACTTAGAGAAAGACCTCAATGGCTGGCTGTTCACGTAATATAACTAACAGGAAAAATGAAAGCTATTAACAGCTAAAGTTCTAACCAATAGTGTTTATCTTCCCAGAACTGCAGAAATCTCCCCCACTCTCACCAGGTTTAATGAGCACAAGCCCTAAATAACTTAGACAGCTGGCTAACCTTGCTGTTGTTCTAAGTGTGAAAAAGGGAGGGGGGTGTCACTTTCCAAGCATTTTTACCAACTGTTTATCAGATAAAAGAAACAGCACAATCCAAACATCTAGAAACTTTCTCAAACACAGCAGCATTCATCATCTCAAGTACATCTCTTTCCAACTTAACAAGAAAGTGTTTTCAGCAGTGCAGGGGAAGTTCTTCAGTGCCCTTGACAACTTTCCCCCAGTCAGTATGAATACCCATCAGGTCTCCCTTGAAAAGAGGCTGCTGGTGTAGTGAAACTAATCCAGTCAGTACATGGCAAAAAGGAAATAAAATGGATATAGTTACTTAATACAAGGTAACAAAATATTTTAGTAGGTACACAATATCAACCTACTGCAGACTGTTATCATAATTCTTTCTTTAATCACATATTTTCATATCACAATATTGTGAAGAAGCAATTTTCATATTGTAAATGCTGATTTAAAAGTCACCATATGTTATTATAATTCTTATTTATTCTAAGACTGTGTAGAACAGTGAAAAGGTTTTGGTAGTGTGTTATGTTTGTAACAATTTCATTCAGATCAGTTAAGCTTTATGTATGCTTAGAGTGTTTCCCTTTAGCACATATGTATATACTGTGAGTTGCTGGTGTTCTGTTATATATATATGGCACTGTTTGATGTACTGGTAAATCCCATGATGTTTACTAAGTGATGGTTTTCTATTGTGCTTATTAGTGTAGTGCCATGTTCTGATAATTTGCTTGATACAGCTTCAAGACATGACTTCCAGTAACCTAGAGGAAAAAATAAGTCAAATGTACTCAGAGCTGATTAAAATATATGAAACATTGATGGAGTGCATCAACTCAAATAACAAAAAGCAGGAAAAAAATGGAAGAAACTTTAAACAGATATTCAGATGGATCTAGTCTGATTAACCGAAAAACCACTTAATCTTAACTCACTTACCTGTTTCCAGTTCAAGGAAACTTCACATTACCGAATGCATTAACTGCCAACATCCTTTCCCTGAGAAAGGAAACACATGGCCACCATGATGAACTTTGCCCTTTTTACAATGAAGTGTAATCTCAGAGTTGAAATATTTAAGTAGGGGTGTGGGGAAGTTTAGTTTTGGTCCATGTGGGTTTTTTTCTCGAGGTGGCCAAGTGGTTCCTTTCCCAGGGAAAGGATGTCAGCAGTACATGCTTTCATTAAAGTGAAGTTTTGCCAAACTGGGAATGGATAAGTGAGTTTTGATTAAGTGTTTTTTTTGATGGATCAAAGTAGATCCAGTCAGATGAGGTGATAAAACTGCAAAATCAGAAGTCAAAATGAAGAAAAGGCTGGCTAGATATGAGACTGCTCAAGAAGAAATGCTACAAAAATAATAGAATTAGAGGCAGAGTATGTAGGGAAAACCTGAGATTTTCTGTTGTACCAGAGAAACTGGAAGGAACAGACTGTCTTAATTTTATGAAAGGACAAATAAGCAACTGGACTGGTATTGCACAGCAGGAGTTGTTAATTAAAAGGGCACATTGTGTGTATGCTCCCAATCTGGTCTCATGTGTATGCTCCAAATCTGATCATGAGAAAACAACCTAGACCTTTAATAGTAAAGTTGCATTCCTACCAGCAGAAGGGGTTGATTCTGACAAAACTGTGACAGAAGGACAAAGTACTAAAAATGGAAGATGGTAGACAGTAGTATTTGTGGAAAATGATTACTCACTGGCAGGAGAAGAGTAAATTTATTTCAGTAATCAGTGAATATTGAGAAACAGGCTTGAGATTCAAACTGCTGTACCCAGCTATCTTCAGAACAAAATCATTTTTTGATGCAGAACATGCTAAGGGAGAAATACAAAGTTTGTCTAACAAAAAGTGTGCTGTTAAAAAGAAAGAGGTTCTGTTTCTTGTTCTTCTGGTAATAAAGACCACAGAGAGACTGTGACAGTGAAACCTTTTTCAATGTTTCAATATGTTTCAATGGAAAAATGCTTGAGAGACAGAAAAAAAACACAAGGGTTGACTAGAAGAACCAAGAGTACGTTGGAAAAGAAGCAGAGACTGGATTTGGGAGATGAAGATATATATAAATAAAACCAACAACTCAGAAATTGACAAATAAATGTGGGATTATAAAACATTCATTATATTTGTGAAACATGACAGAACAAGAAAACCTGAAATATTGGAATTTTTTTCTTTGTTAAACTTGTAGGGGACTCTACTGTATATGCCCTACTTCATGTCATAGCTCTCAATCATCCCCAGTTAAACAGGAGTGCTCATTGTAAGCTGAAGTCAACTTACTTTTCCTAGTGCCCAATTTGGGTGCAAGTGCACCTGAGATTTATGGTAAAGAAAGTTCTGTTCTGGCTGTAGATATTTCAGCCAATCAGAGCGTTGCTTTACTGTATCTGTTTTGCATGCAGCTGACCTGCTTCATTTGTTGAGTTGTGCAAAAGTGGCTGCGGTGGACCTGGTGTGGTTCAACTGCTCAATCAGGTCCACTTAGTCCATATATTAAGGCAGCATCAGCATGGTTGAGCTAATGATCAAGTTGCAGAGGCCAGAGAGGTCAGAGCATTTGTCGATGGATCCTCTGGAGAGCCAAGGGATGTCATTATCATTGATTCAGCTGATGGAGAGACTGTAAGAAGTGGACTGAGTCATGGTCATGGATCCGAGCTTGAGAAAGTGCTTGTTTTGGCAGTTTTGCAAGCCAAAACTGGTGTGGATGGAGTGAGTCAGTTATTCCCAGGAGGTCTGAGTGGAGGTTAATATTGGTGTGTTGTGATCAAGGATTTTATTTTTTTTTCCAGGTAAGCAAGTTCTAAGTGTAGGCTAGGGCCAGGTTATGTGCTGGGCAAGAGTTTAGATTGGAGCTGGGGGCATACCTCTCAACTGTACATATTTTCTCAGCAGTCCTGAATTTTGCCTTGTAGAAGCCAGCTCTGTATCTGGTTCTCATGTCTCCATGGTGACAATCTCATAACAAGTAATAAAACAGAATATGTCTTTCTTTCAATGGCTAGGAGATAATGTTTTCTGGAAGCATTCAAGTGTTTTCCCATTCAGGGAGGGCAATAAAGATAAGAAAAAAACACCACTTAGTAGAAGCACAGGCTGTACTATGCATCTTAGCATGTATAACGTTTCTTTTAGGTTAACCCAAGGCTGCATGGCTGTCAGTTTGGGACAATTGTTCCTACTAGGATGGTAAAACTTCAATATTTGAAGATGTACATATTTTTGTGTGTTAGTATTAAGTTAATAGCTTTTAGGGGTATATTGAGGATGTATTTGTTTTTTGTTTGTTTTTTGAGGACTTTCATTAAAACAGAAAGTTTTGTAAGAAGTGACATAGGCTCAAATCAATATGACAAGAAACAACTGTATAAAAGATCAACCTACCAAACAGTGTGTACAAGTAACACAAAAGCTGGAAAGCGATACCTAAAAAAGATGTTACAAATAAAAGGTGGGAATAATAAATTTTTAACATAATGACACTTTATATATTTTCTTTAAATGTGAATGGTATCACAGAAATATACAAAAAGAAAGATTGGTGAACTATATTAAAAATGTAGATTGCAAATACCTATGCTACAGGAGTCACATTTGAAAAGAACTGAACACATACATTTAATAAAGAAAGGTTTTCATGGTGGTTATTCAGTGGAATAACTGGGACAAAGGAAAAGAGAAGTACTTACATTAAAAGCAAGAGGATCTCCAATACTGATAGAAGAGGATAAAAAAGATAATGATGGTAGGTTTTTAGTACTAAGGGGCTACTGGCAAGGGAGGAGGATTACACTGGCATGTTCTCATATTCCACCTAAAACCGCTATAATGGTGCCTAAGAAAATTCTATGAGGAAAAAAAACACTTTTCAGTAGGAAATACTATAGATGGAGAGTAGAATTTGATTTGCAGCAGTGAAGATCTGTTGGGGACCCAGAAGGGAAAATATAACAAAGGAGGGTAAATTAATGAAGAAATTGATGAAAATATTTGGTTCAGAAGTAGGAGTTAAGAGTGAATTTATATATTATTCCCCAAGATATAAAATCTAGGCTAGGCTAGGCTAAACAGAACTTATATTTCACAGAAACATCTGCACTTAATTGAATGTTTTGATATGTATCCAATAACTATTTCAGATCACATGCCAATAACTACAATAAAAATGCAGGGTAATGAAATAACAGTGAGACACTGGCACTTTCCCACCTATATGTTGAAAAGAGAGGAATTTAAGGAATGGGTATTGGAAATAATTCTGGAGTTATTAGAGAAGGTAGAAATTCTTCTGACAAAATAGCTAGAGAGTGGGATAAAATTAAATTAGAGTTTAAAAACAGGGTGGAAATAAAAGAAAGAGAGCTATAGTTAAGAAGTAACAAGAATTATGTAGAGGGACTGACAAATATTAAAGTATTACAAAACAGAGGGAATCTCACAAAACAAGAACAGGATCATTTGCAGAATGCTAAGCAGAAAATAAAGGATTACCTCAATAATTTACATGAGTTTAGAAATATTGCTGTTAAGCAGCTGTTTTTTGATAATAATGCCAGGGCACAAAAATGTTTAGTGCAATGACTCAGGCAACAAAAAGTAGAAATGGCTGTCACCAAGTTTAGGGAGCCTATAACAAGGAAGATAACAAGAAATCCCGCAGCAGTACTAAAAATATTTCGAAAATTTTTTGAAAGTCTGTATAAAGCAGAGAAATATGGAGCTTAAGAAAAGGTAAAAATGGAAATGTTTGTGGAAGAATTAAATATGCCAAGGTGAAAGGTAGATGAGGCTCAATTATTAACACTTAGGATAGGAGGAGATGAGATAAAAATTTATAAATAATAAAATGTATAACCAATCGACAGGAAAGTCCCCAGGAATAGATAATATTCCTGTGGAAGTTTAAAAGCTAGGTGGAAAAAACTGATAAAAGATCTGGTAGGTTTTGTTTAACAGTATTTTAAAAGGAGGAGAAGCACTAACATCCTGGAAGAAAGTGATGGCTATAATACCTAAAGAGGGTAATGACACATCAGATCCAGATTTATACAGGTCAATTTCAATCCTGAACTATGATTATAATGTATTTATGTCTATAATGGCTAAATAAACAACATATGGATCGATCTGGTTTTGTGAAGGGGAGGCAAATATTTGACAACATTGACAGAACATTGATAATCCAGTGGGAAGCTAAATATAAGAAAATACCACTGTTGTTGGTGGGTCTTAATGCAGAAAAAGCATTTGACAGAGTAAGCTGAGAGTTTATGAGCAGGGCAATGGAAGCATTTGCATTACCTGATAAAATTATAATGTTGGTTAGGAGAATATATGACGGATTGGAGGCAAAAATTAAAGTGGGATCTTCTCAGATAATTTCTGTTTGAGCAGAGGAACCAGGAAGGAGTGCCCTATTTCCCCTTTGTTATTTGCACTATATTTAGAATCATTAGCAAAGAAAATAAGAGACTCAGAAATTCAAGGATATAATTGGTATGTTAGTCAATTAAAGCCGGGTGTATTTAAAGATGCCACGGTGGTGCAGCGGTTAGCGTTGCCACCTCACAGCAAGAGGTTCTCTGGTTCGATTCTTGGCTCGGGTGCCTTCTGTGTGGAGTCTGCCTGTCCTCCCTGTGGTCGCGTGGGTTTCCTCTGGGTGCTCCGGTTTCCTCCCAAAGACATGCAGTAGGTGGATTGGACATTCTAAATTGGCCTTAGGTGTGAGTGTGTGCATGTTTGTGCCTTCTGTGGAAGGTTGGGTGCCGGGCTGGCAACTCAACACCGTAAAATTCCAATGCCAATCATGAGTGGACAGATGATCCGCTGTGGCGACCCCTAACTGGGAAAAGCCAAAAGAAGAAGAAGATTATTTTATACCTGATAAAATAAGAAAAGGGCATTACAGAGTTGTGGAACATTTTGATGCAGTTTTACATCTTTTCAAGTTACAAAATTTATGAAGCTAAAGCAAAGGCAATAGCTGTAAATTATGTAGCCACACACACACATTGGTCAGCAATATCCATATTTATGAGGACATGATAAAATGAAGTACTTAGGAGTATGGATTAAAAAGGATTCTGGGGTGGCAGCTAAGGGTATGTGGGAAGAGACTAAATAAAAGATAATACAAATACTGAGAAATTGGAAGCTGTGTCATATGGGTATGCATAGCAAGATACAAGTAGTAAAAATGTTTTTAGTCCCCTTAGTTTTATACATTTCAGTCATATTTTTATCAACCATAGGAAAAGTTGTAGATAACTATTACTAAAGAGCTGAAAGATGTTATCTGGGAGGGGAAGATGGCAAGATTCAAGTGAGATAAGCTGATTTTTCCAATTGAACAAGTTTGTTTAGGATTACCTGATTTGAAGTGGTATTTCAGAGCTACACAGTTAAGGCTCCTATACATAGCACAAGCATAAACTTAGAATTCAAAATGTAAAGGGATGATGAAATGGGGAAGAGCTCAAGAAACAAGGAGAGCCTGGGATTTTTGATACAGATCCTTAAGGAGAATAACAACAACCATATAGAATATTATATTCGTAAAATAGCAGAAAGTATTCTAGGAACTAAGCCAATATAGGACGACAGAAAGGAGATGCTGCTAATAGGGATGACTCCAATTAGGGATACAAACAGTAGGCAAGAGGGTCTAGAATTTATTGGAGAAAACTGGCAAAAGAACCAAGGTATTGGGAGCAAATAATTAGAGACAAGAAAGGTAATAGAATGGGAAGAGACCAAAAATGTATTTGGACTGCAGGCTAGAGGCTGCCTTCCCTGTCAAGGATTGATATAAAAGTGTAGGAAATGATAAAGAAATGGGGGGGGGGTCCTAAGTGAAAGACCAGCACTGGTAGAGTCTTTAGTAGAATCTAGAACAGAAGTTGTTATTAAAAATGAATAATTAGTAGATCATGAATAATTAGTAGAGCATACAAAATACTGTAAGATATTGAAGCCACGGTGGTGCAGCGGTAGTGTTGTTGCCTCACAGCAAGAGATTCTCCCGTTCGATTCTCGGCTGGAGAGACTTCTGTGAGGAGTCTGCATGTCCTCCCCGTGGTTGAGTGGTGTTTGAAAGACGTGCGTGAATGGGTGCGCCTTCCTTGAAGGTTGGGTGTCTGGCTGGCACCTTGACACCATAAAAATCTACTGCCAATCATTAGTGGACCGGAGTTCCACTGTGGCGACCCCTAACCGGGAAAAGCCAAAAGAAGAACAACAAAATATTGTAAGATAACTATAAAAATCAATCAGTGAAGGTTAGAAAGGATTGGGAAGAAAAACTGGATAATCACTTCACAGTGAAACAATGGGGGATATATGTATGTCTTCCAAATATGCAACAAAGTCTAGAAGATTTAGGATCTTTGTTTGATAGTGTTTACATAGATATTTTTATATTCCAAGTAGACTCCAAAGATTTTTTTTCCTCAGGTAGACAGCAAATGTTGCAGGTGTGATGGGAAAGAAAGAGGTAACTGGGAACATATTTTCTGGGTGTGTAATGAGTTGGCAGACTTTAAAGATTCCCTGCAGACTGCTCTGTCAGAGATACTGGATAAGCAAATTTGTGTAACTAAGGAAATGATTTTTTTGAAGTATGACACAGAATTGGAATTATCTAGACATAATAAGTCCTTGCTGACTCAAATTATGGTGGGTGTCTAAAAAGTAATTACTAAAAAATGGAAATTAATATAAACCAGTTTTACTAGAAGTAGTGAATATAATAACAGAGATAAAACAGCAGGAACTGAGATATTTAGAAAAAGGTGGGAGTAAATTACATAGAAAGAATGAGAATTGTGGAAATAATACATGCAGTGGAGGAACGAGCTTTAAGAGAAGGCAGGACGTAATGTTTGACTGACAATGTCATGGATAGATTATAACTGATGTATATTTTTTTGTAAATAAAATTATGTCAATGTGGATTGTGATATATAATGTTTACAACTAAAATTGTGTTAATATGGTTTGTTTTTATGTATGATTGCCTATCTTATACATTATAATTTAATAAAAATGTTTCTTGTAAAAAAAGATAACATAAACAATACTGCATATGCCAATTATTTCTCGTTAGGAAATGACAGAAAACCTCTTTTACTTTGTATGACTTTGCTAAATGCTTTGTACTGCCTATACACTGATTGCACTCACTTATAATATGACCTGAGGGTGGATGGCCACTGTGGTAAAATGCATTGCCAAATATCTCCTCAGTGTTGTCTCCACTTATATTCAGTCACTATTGTCCTTCACAGAGCGGGTATGTGTCATATGTTATTACATTTCTATTTGTTCTAAGACTGTGTAAGACAGTGAAAAGTCTTTGGTAGTGTGTTATATTTGTAACAATGTCATTCATATTGTTTAAGCTTTATGGCTTTATGTATGCTTAGTGTGTTTCCCTTTATCACATATTTATGTAATGTGAGTTGCTGGAGTTCTCATATGTGTGTGTGTGTGTGTGTGTGTGTGTATTATGCACTGTTTTGATGCACTTTTTAATACCATGATGTTTACTAAGTGATGGATTTATATTGTGCTTAACAGAGTAATGCCATGTAATGATAATTCCCTCATTACAGCTGTATATATATATATATATATATATATATATATATATACACACTGTATTACTGTGGTTCTCTATCAGTAAGTATACTTCCAGCAGAACCTACTGTTACCTTACATTCCTAAATGTTCATTCCATCACTCTTCTTTTATACTTCCCTGTATTCTCTTGCTCTGACTTACCGTGGAACTTCCTCCATCTTTTTTTTTGTATAAATGCTAACTTTACTGTCTCAATATAATATTACAGATTAGTAGTGTTTTTCTCTCTCTCTCTTTCATTTCAGACCCTACAGTCCCTACATCTGACCTCAACATTGCAGGAGGTCTGCAACAAGGCCTTACTACTACAAGTATAGTGAGAATATTGTTATTGTATAATATAAGCACATGTACCATGAAAAAACCTTGCTATGTATTATTATTATCTGTGATCAATAAAATACATGCCTGTTCTGTGATTGAAAGTCTCTGTGAAACAATTCATGCACTCTAAGGACCTCTTACTAACTTGGTCACTGTTCCCTTTTGCTTGACCAGTAGACTACACTGCATATGCCAGTCATTTTGCCTCATTAAATGACAAACAACCTGTTCTAATTTGTATCACTTTGTTAATTGCTTTGTACTGGCTATAAACTGATTGCTGTCAGTTATAACTTGACCTGAGGGAGGTATGGTCACTGTAGTAGAATGTCTGGCTAAATATCCTCTCAGTGTTGTCTCCTCTTATACTCAGTCAATATCTTCCTTCATAGAGTTGGTATGTGTCATAAAGTATTACATTTATACTTGTTCTAAGACTGTGTAAAACAGAGAAAATGCTTTGGTAGTGTGTTATATTTGTAACAATTTCATTCAGATCAATTATGCTTTATGTATGTTGAATGTCTTTCCATTTAATACATATATTATGTGAGTTGCTGGTGTTCTAGTATATATATATATATATATATATATATATATATATATATATATATATATATATATATATATATATATATATATATATATATATATAAATAACACAGTTTTGATGTAGTAGTTGTAGTGGTTAATACCATGAGTGTTTACTAAGTGATGGTTTTATATTGTGCTTATCAGTGTAGTACCATGTTCTGATAATTTGCTTGACACAGCTGTATACCTACACTGCATTACTGTAGTTCTCTTTCAGTATACCTCCTGCTAAACCACTTTGAGCTTACATTCCTAAACTCTCTTATCATCACTCTACTCTTATACTTCCCTGTATTCTCATGCTCTGACTTATAGTAGATCTTCCTGCATCTCTTTCTTGTTTAATAAATACTAACCTTATTGCCTTAATATAATATTACAGTTTAGAAGAGTTTTACTGTTTCTTTCATTTCAGAACCTGCAGTCAGTACATCTGACCTTGATACTTGTAGCAGGAGTTCTGCCACAAGGCCCTACACCTACAATTATACTGAGAATTTTGTGATTGTATAATGTAAGCAAATTTATCATGAAGTACCTTGTTATATGTTAACTGTGATCTGTCAAAAACATGCCTGCTCTGTGATTGAAAGTATCAGTGAAATAACATTCATTCTAAGGACCTCTTACTAAGTTTTCCACTGTTCCCTTTTTCTTGACCAGTAGACTGTAATCATATGCCAGTTATTTAGTCTCAAGTAATGACAGAAAACCTGTTTTACTTTGTATGTGTTTGTTAATTGCTTTTTACTGGCTATGAGCTGGTTGTTCTCAGTTGTAAATTGACCTAAGGGTGGGATGGTCACTGTAGAATAATATATTGTTAACTATACCCTCAATGTTGTGTCCTCTTACACTCAAGTTACTATCTTCCTTCATAGAGCAATTATTTGTCATATGTTATTAAGATTCTATTTGTAGTAAAACTGTGTAGAACAGCAAAAAGACATTGGCATTGTGTTATATTTGTAACAATTTCATTCAGATCACTTAAGCTTTATGTATGCTGAGGCTGATTACTTTTAACACATATGTAATGTCAGTTCCTGGTGTTCTGGTATATATATATATATATATATATATATATATATATATATATATATATATATATAAAACACTGCTTTGACTTACTGTTTAATCCCATGAATGTTTACTATGGTTTTATTTTGTGCTTTTCAGTGTGATGCCATGTTCTGACAATTTGCTGGATACAGCTGTATATATATATATATATATATATATATATATATATATATATACATTGTACTACTGTTTTTTCTCTTTCAGTATACTCCCTGCTAAAACTACTTTCAGCTCACATTCATTTTTCTCTCTCATTCATTTCAGAGCCTGCAGTCACTACATCTGACCTCAACACTGCAGGAGCTCTGCAACAAGGCCTTACTCCTACAAGTATAGTGAGAATATTGTCATTGTATAGTATAAGCACATTTATCATGAAAAAAACTTCCTATGTATTATTATTATCTGTGATCAATAAAATACATGCCTGCTCTGTGATTGAAAGTCTATGTGAAATAATTCATGCACTCTAAGGACCTCTTACTAACTTGGTCACTGTCCCCTTTTGCTTGACCAGTAGACTACACTGCATATGCTAGTTATTTAGTCTCATTAAATGACAGACAACCTGTTCTAATTTTTCTCTCTTCGTTAATTGCTTTGTACTGGCTATACTCTGATTGCTGTCAGTTATAACTTGCTAACTTGACCTGAGGGTAGGATGGTCACTGTAGTAGAACGTATAATGTTGCCTCCTCTTACAATCAGTCAGTATCTTCCTTCATAAAGCAGGTATGTGTCATATGTTATTACATCTCTATTTGTTCTAAGACTGTGTAGATGTAGAACAGTGAAATACTTTGTTAGTGTTTTACATTTGTAACAATTTCATTCAGATTGAGTAAGCTTTATATATGCTGAGCTTGTTTCCCCTTTAATACAAATGTATATAATGTGAGTTACTGGTGTTCTGATATATTTCTCTATATATGTATAAAACAGTGCTTTGACTTACTGGCAAATCCCATGAATGTTTACTGATGGGTTTATATTGTGCTTATCAGAGTAGTGATATGTTCTGAAAAGTTGTTCGATGCAGCTGTATATGTAGACTGTATTGCTGTGCTTCTCTATCAGTATACCTCAATATCTTAAAAACTTTAAAATGTTTGCAATCGTACTAAAAAGCAAATAAAGGAAGCAATATCTTAAGAACTTTAAACTGTTTTGCAATCGTTCTAAAATCCAAATAAAGGAAGACAAAAGACTATACTGTGCCTTTCAGAATAAAGCTAAATGCAACCCAAAAAAATTTTGGACATCCATTAAAGAAATCTTACATCCCAGCAAAAATCCATCCCAAACCCCTATCCCAATAGTTCACCACTCAAAACTGGAGTACAGTTCAATTCTTATTTTATAGATATTATAGCATCTCTAACCAGGGCGGCCACGGTGGTGCAGCGGTTAGCATTGCCACCTCGAAGCAAGAGGTTCTCCGGTTCAGTCCTCAGCTAGGGTGCCTTCTGTGCATAGTCTGCATGTCCTCCCTGTGGTCGCGGGGATTTCCTCCAGGTGCTCCGGTTTCCTCCCACATCCCAAAGACATGCTGTAGGTGGACTGGACACTCTAAATTGGCCCTAGGTGTGTGTGCCTTCTGTAACTCGACACCGTAAAACTCCACTGCAAATCATGAGCGGACA
This sequence comes from Protopterus annectens, assembly GCF_019279795.1. Lineage (NCBI taxonomy): Eukaryota > Metazoa > Chordata > Ceratodontiformes > Protopteridae > Protopterus > Protopterus annectens. The sequence goes on along the minus strand of NC_056728.1, from coordinate 980,779,966 downwards.
GGAGATCTACTGTGGTGACCCCTAACCAGGAAAAGCCGAAAGAAAAAGAAGATAGCATCTCTAACCAAGGATTCCTAGGCACCAAATCCCAAGCCTGTCCAACAGCCACATATCACCACATCCACTTTTACCTTCAAACCTGTGCCCAAATCCTATATAAAACTACTCTTAAACATACTTAGACCATGCTCTTTTTCAGCTTTTGACCTTCCAAGTGAGTACCTAAAAATGGCAGCCAATGGGATTGCCTACCCTATCTTATTCCTTATAAATAGGTCAGTCCAGGAATCCCACTTTCCCTCTTACTACAAAAGTCATATATTATCCTTCTGCGTAGGTTCATAGGTATAATAGGATGATACTAGGCTGTTGGCTGGGAGGCCCTTATAAGCTAGCCAAGAATTTCACCCATGTTCCCACAAAGTCAGCACATGTTTTCTCTGTCCAGCAAGGACACAGATGGGATCCCAAGGGTATATTTTCTGTTTCCCATCCAGTCGTCCAGGTTCCTCTTAAAGAGGGCGAGTGAGGTACCCTGCTTGACATGGAGACATCTGTCTATTACACAGATGGGGGAGTCATTGGGACACAAATCTATCCCACCAATAAGTTCTATTAATGTTACAGACCAGGTTGAGACCTTGCTTGTGTATTGCATGAGTGGAGTTTGACTTAAGGATATGCAGCAACTCCATCAAGGCTAATTCTGAGATGGCCTTGTATGCCAGACACAGGTCACCTCTGAGCAGTCTGTACAAGACTGAGTAGAGGTACAGGGCTTTTAGCCTATCTGTGTAGGATAGTGTTTTAGACCCAGGATTTTTCTGGTCAGAAGCCTCTGTGGTCTCTCCAACTGCTGCATGTGCTTGGGAAGGTACATGCTGAAGGGGGCATTATACTTGATAATGGGTCTGATAAGGGAGGAGTACAGGGATGATGTTATGACTTCCTTGTTCCTGGATGAAATACCCTTACTTATGAGTTGGAACATGTAGAAAGCCTTCCGTACAACGAAGGCAACATGGTGGTAAAAAGTCAGGTTGCTATCAACCTGAGTGCCCAATTCCCTCACGACTGATCGCATGCTTAGTACATTGTTATTAATGTGATAATTAGTGGGGATACCATTTTCCCCAAAGGGAATAATGATACATTTCTTGCCATTCAGTTTGAGACCATGCTTCTGGCACCAGTCACTAGTTTGGATAATGCCCTCTTGGAGGATGTTCACATCACTAGGGGAATTTATAACAGTGTCTAGCTTGCAGTCATCTGCAAACTTGGTCAGCCACAGACCACTGATTTTGACTTGCACCTCAGAAAAGTATATCCCAAACAGTGGAGGCACCGAGACTGATCCTTGGAGTATGCAGCTTGCTACGAGTCTACTACTAGAGGTGGCTTCCCCTATTTTGACTGAGTGTTTTTTATCAGTGAGCCAGTTAGCTACCCATCTGGTAACATATGGGTTAATGCCTGGCTGGGAGAGTTTATCTATTATGCCTGAGTGTGGAATAGTGTCGAAGGCTTTCGCTAGGTCAAGAAAGGAAGTGTGCACTGTCTTGCCCTCATCCATGGCTTTGCTGACTGTTTCGAAGAAGGCGACCAAGTTTAACAGGCATGATCTCCTTTGATAAAACCAAACTGTGTGGAATCAAGTGTTTGGAGGTTGCCAATGTCCTTGTTTATAAGGTCCATGATAATGTGTTCCATGGTCTTGCAGATCAGGCTAGTTAGGCTTATTGGCCTATAACTGCCTGGGTCAGTGGACGCTCCACCTTTGTGTAGAGGAATGACAGTGGCTGTCCTCCATTCTGCTGGGAAGAAGCAGGTGCACAGGCTTTGGTTGAATAGGGTGCTTAGTGGTTCTGAGAGCTCTTGTCTGAGTTCATGTAGGACACAGCCAGGGATGTTGTCAGGTCCCATCCCATGGAGGCTGTATTTTTTGCCTTTGAGAGGGCATTAATAACCTGCTCTGTGGTGATGAGAGGAGGGGAGCAGGTGCCAGGGATGTCCTGGTTTACTGACGGTGGGTACAGAGGGGTGAAGTTTTCACTGAACTTGTCTGCCAGCAGGTTGGCTATATCTATGGCATTTGTGTATGTGGTATTCTTAACCACCAATTCAGAGCCGATTTGGGAGATACCTTTGAGATTGCAGATGTATGCGAAGAAGGCCTTGTGATTGTCCTTAGTGGACGTGACCAATTTGGACTTGAAGTTAGCCTTAGAGGATTTCACCAATGACCTTATTTGCTTGTTCAGACAAAGGAGAGATTGCTTCCAATTTGGCACCTGCTCGTTCTTGGTCCTGGACTACAATTTTTTCCTTTTACCATAGAGTTTGTTTATGGACAGATTTACTCTTCCTTGAGGAAGATGATTTGGTCCTGTCAGGTATTGCTGAGTCCATGCAGCTGTATAGGTGCTCATATAGTTTTTTGGTGTAGACTTGGACATTAGTGCTTGTTCCAACTGAAGGGATGGTGGTTGTAAAGCTGCTCATACCTGCTCTCAGGAGGTTGTAGTCAACTTTGGAAGAGTTTTTTTGTTCGGCACTGGCAAGGGGGGGGCAGGGGAGATCGTGACTTCGAAAGTGATTGCATTATGCTCGGACCTTACCAGGGAGGATGACATTGTAGGGCTGCTACAGTGGCTACTCATGTTGGTTAGTACCAGGTCCAGGATATTTTCACTTCTTGTGGGGGTGTTGACCAGCTGATCCAATGCATTGGCACTGACGAAGTCAGGAATCTCTTGGCATTCATGTTTGAGCTAGAATAGGTCTTCCACTCTATGGTTGGGTAGTTAAAGTCACCCAGGATCAGGGTAGAGGGTTGAATCTTGATGGATTCAAGAAAGTACAGATAGGTGGAGTGGGCCTCCTGAGTCATGGTTGAGGGTCTGTAGCTAGCTATGATTTGAATAGGTGTTTTGTCAACAATTAGCTGCACCTGGAGTGTCTCCTGTGTGTCCTACTGTTTGACCAGCCTGGAGGTGTGTATGTCTTTGATAAATATTGAAACTCCACCTCCTTTGACTTTGTAGCCCTCCATTTGTGGTCGGAATGTATGGTAGAACAAGTAACCTGGTAAGGCTGGGGTGCTCTCTGCAGCTTTGAATCAGGTTTCAGTGACTGCACAAATGTCAGCATCTTCCAGGGTGAGGAATGCTTGGAATGAGTGGGGTTTCATGTTATGACTCCTAGCGTTTAGCAGCATGACCTTTAAATTTCATTTAGAAGAATATTTTTACATTGGTAATTTTATTCTCATGACTTTGCCTAACAAATGCACTATGGGGGAGCCAAGAGCCTTTGCCAGGAGCCTGAAGCCCAGGGCAGACAGATGAAGGCCATCTCTGGCAAAGCATCATGGTTTGTCAATCATCTCATCCCAGGCTGTCAGGTACTGGAACCCCCTTGGAATGACACCAGAAACTAAGCCAGTTGTTAAAGTCAATCATTTTCTGTTTGTATTGCTACATCATTCTGGGTGATGGTAGAATGCTGCTTAAGGCTAGGAACATACCTGCCTAGGACACATATTCAGTGAGCTCGATCATGTTTCCCTTCATATAGTCCAGGGAGGTACATCTGAAGTCATTCACGCCAACATGGACTATGACAGAGTCATGACAGTACCTGTTGAGAGACTTGAGAGCATGAGTGTAATGGCAGACTCTGGCACGCAACAAACAACTAATTGTAACCTTCTGCTTATCCAGCCTGGTGAGGGGCACATCTGTGTGTTTTACAATGGAGTCACCTACGACTAATATTTTGGGTTAATATTTAGGCCTAAGTGGCTGTGAGACACAGGTGCGTGGACTATGTGTGGTGTGTGGTGTGGTGAGTAGTGGAGTTTGCATGTGTTTTTGCCTCAGAGGTCACTTTTGTTTAGGTATGGTTGTGTTGAGGACCTCCACATATGTGGAGGGTGTGTTGTGTAGGTGTGGGTGGTGTTTGAGGTGTGGTGTTTGTGTTGATAACTTTCTCAGTGCCAGATATACTAGCTTGTGGGTTGAGAACAATGATACCAGGTGTTTAATGTAGTTGCATCTCTCACAAATTGTGTTCCTAGGTGGTAGAAGTAGAGGGTTGTCCATGTACATGAGGCAGTTGCTACACTGTCTCAGGATGCCCATATCAACCAGACTGGCAGGAGAAAACATAGGAAATTGTCCATCCATATTTGTCAGAGACTGAGGGAGAGAGGCCAGAGAGAGCTAAGAGGGTAAAGGGAGGAAGGTCTAAGAGTAGTACTACTAGGTGATCACACATGTGCTGCTAAGGGAAAATTTGTAGCTGGAATACCTCAAAAAGGGTTAAAAACTGTGCAGCTGAAGCTCTGGATGCAACAAACCTGTATCTAGATTATGCTACTCAATTTAAGGTTAGGAAAACAGTAAAAACCTCACAAAGTAGCACAGATTAACCGCTTACACTCAAAAGCACAGAACTCACAGTATGAAAACATACAGTTAAATAGTAATGAAATGTAGTAAAATGCAGTTAAGCAATAATGAATTGCAGTAAATAGCAATGCAATTTAGTTAGTTAATGAGTAGATTGCTTTAAAACAGTAGCTCACAATCACAAAAGTAAAAGACAACTCAAATAAAGCAGCAATTGAGTAGAATACTGTCATCAATTTAATAAGGCTACCAACAAGCAGCAATAAATACAGCAAATGAAATGCAGTTGAGCTTCCAAGCACAAGCAACAAAATAAGTTGAAGTAGGAAGAGGCAGTCTTTTTTTTTTTTTTTTTTTAGTAGAAAGTCAAGAGACAGAAGATAATTCAAGGTTGAGAAGCTAAAGGGGTGGGCCTCAACAATTTATCTCACTGTACACAGTAGAATGAGCTGATGTCATGGGACTGGGGGGAGTGTCCAATAACAAATTTATACTAAAGCTGAGCAACTCAAAGCCACCAACCTTTAATACCAGAACACCAACTAGACAAGTGGATGGGATACACAAGTTCACAGTGCACAGTTTAAGCAGATATGCAGCAAGTAATTTTAGTAAAACAGAAGTGCAGAAAAAAATTGAAAATAATCATTTATCTTTTTTAAACTCACAGCAGAACAATAGCAGAAGGCCTATCTCACTGCAGCTATTAGCAAACAGGTACAAACTGGTTTAAACACTGGCTATTTAAGGCAGAGAAAAAGAAAGCAGCCAAATTATCCAATCAAAAAACAACACAGACTTACAGTAATGCCTCTAGCCAGATCAGACTAGTCTGAATTCTCCTTCCCACAAAGAAATAGCTAGGCCTCTTTAGACAAAAGATTTGGGTCTGTATTAGAACATTGACAAAGCCTTTAATTAAATGGCATAATATTTGAAAATGCCAGTAAAAGAACTCGTTACAAACTCCAAAGGTCACACCAACAGTAATAGATATTCAGCTCTGTGCTAGTGTTTTACAAGTACAGTAAGAAGTAAAAAGAATAAACAAAAAGGAGACAAAGTTCAGAACACAAGTAAGGACTGAATTCACTAAGTCTAAAGCACAGTTGCCCAGTTTAAGCACATATGCAGCAAGTGATTTGAGTAAAACAGAAGTGCAGAAAACGGTTGAAAATAAGCACATATTTTTTCAAAACTCACAGCACAGCAATAGCAGAAGGCCTACCTCACTGCAGCTTTTAGCTCTCTCCACTCTTCTTTGAGTCTCCCCCACACCACACTGAGGCAGTAAGCTAAAACTTTCTGAAATTCTAACCACAGGAGCTAAGCTCCATTGGCTTTATTTGAAGGAAACCCTCTCTAGCAAGTCTACTGTATTTAGCAAAAAGATACATCCACTGATGGTCTTTTGTTCAACAGTCTAAGAGGTATAAAATACAAGCTTTTCATCGAAATGGGGAAAAAAGCATTTTATTTAAATTCTGCTTAAATATTTTAAAGGAGAACAACGGGATATGAAATTCAAGTGTACAACCTGATGTCTCTACGCACCCATGTTATTTAATCATACAACAGTAAATCTCCACTGCCGATTTACAAAATTATTAACTCAACCGTTTCAACTCCTAGCCATCCCCCTTTCCGTACTATTTGGGTGTGAGTTTGAAAACCTAGGTGTCCCGCCTTTGAAACCAATGTAACTGTCTCTGAAATGCTGACGTCACGACTACTACACTTCTGTAGTAGCTACGGGTATTTTTTTCAAGGATTGTCTATAGCAGTAGCCATTGAACCTCCCACAAGGTGATGTCAGAGCCTTCTTGTCCAGCCCACTCCACTGACCTAATAAATCCCCGTATCTCCTGCGTGGAACTCCCTTTCTTTGGAAGTGTAAACTGCCGAGGACATTCTAGTGAAGGACTTCAGGATTCCCTATTGATTCCAATCGGTTTACTTGTAGCTAAGGTGAGTTGTTTTTTTTTAACTTAATGATGCATTGGGGATGCGAGATTCTCAATTTAGATGCATTTGTAATGTTTTATTTTTGTTCTTTTTCGGGTCTCCGCGTTTTTGGTGCTGTTGGATGGCTGCTGGGCTGTGTGTATGTGAATGTTACATTTGTAAGTGTGAGTGCTTTGTTTAGTTACTGACTCCTGAAGTGCGATTGTGTGTGTGAATGCATAGAGTGTTTGTGTATGACTGGTTTCGAAGTCTGCTGAATGACTCTGCGTTGTGTGTGTGAATGCATCTAGTGTTTGTGTGTGACTGGTTTCGAAGTCTGCTGAATGACTCTTTTTCTTTTTTTACTTTTCCTCTGTTAGGGTAAGTGCTTGTCTGCTTGTGTGTTTGTGTGCGTGAAAGAACGAAAGGGTAGCATCGGACTTTGCTATGTGAAATAAAGCTCGGAAAGTGTGTGTGTGTGTGTAGTTATGCACGCGGTCATTGGCGTTTTCATTTGAATGTGTTTTGTTTTCCCCCTTAACAATCGCTGGCATTCCTTTTTTTTTTCTTCATATGAAAACGCCATGGACCGCGTGCACAACTACGCACACACTTTCCAGGCTTCATTTCAGATTTCAAAACCTTTAGACTTCACAAGCGTTATTATGCTGATAGAAATGTTTCTCTAGAAACAATTTTATCAGCATAATACAGCTTGGGAAGACTAATATCCTTGTTTTTGCAGGTTTTCTGCTTGCTTCACTCGTCGCTAAACACCCGAACACACACAGGCCTTTTTACAACGTTTTCCCTGGACACTATCACGATCTAGTGTGTGAGTCTATATGCAAGCTGCTGGGTGTGTGGGTCTGTGTGTGTATGCAAGCTGCTGGGTGTGTGGGTCTGTGTGTGTTTGCAAGCTGCTGCGTGTGTGGGTCTGTGTGTGTATGCAAGCTGCTGCGTGTGTGGGTCTGTGTGTGTATGCAAGCTGCTGCGTGTGTGTGTGTGTGTGTGTGTGTGTGTGTGTGTGTGTGTGTGTGTGTGTGTGTGTGTGTGTGTGTGTGTGTGTGTGTGTGTGTGTGTGTGTGTATGCAAGCTGCTGTGTGTGTATGCAAGCTGCTGTGTGTGTGTGTATGCAAGCTGCTGCATGTGTGTGTGTGTGTGTATGCAAGCTGCTGTGTGTGTGTGTATGCAAGCTGCTGTGTGTGTGTGTATGCAAGCTGCTGTGTGTGTGTGTGTATGCAAGCTGCTGTGTGTGTGTGTGTGTGTGTGTGTGTATGCAAGCTGCTGTGTGTGTGTGTATGCAAGCTGCTGTGTGTGTGTGTGTGTGTGTGTGTGTGTGTGTGTGTGTGTGTGTGTGTGTATGCAAGCTGCTGTGTGTGTATGCAAGCTGCTGTGTGTGTGTGTGTATGCAAGCTGCTGTGTGTGTATGCCAGCTGCTGTGTGTGTATGCCAGCTGCTGTGTGTGTGTATGCCAGCTGCTGTGTGTGTATGCCAGCTGCTGTGTGTGTGCCAGCTGCTGTGTGTGTGTGTGTGTGTGTGCCAGCTGCTGTGTGTGTGTGCCAGCTGCTGTGTGTGTGTGTGTGTGTGTGTGTGTGTGTGTGTGTGTGTGTGTGTGTGTGTGTGTGTGTGTGTGCCAGCTGCTGCGTGTGTGCACCAGCTGCTGTGTGTGTGTGCCAGCTGCTGTGTGTGTGTGCCAGCTGCTGTGTGTGTGTGTGCCAGCTGCTGTGTGTGTGTGCCAGCTGCTGTGTGTGTGTGCCAGCTGCTGCGTGTGTGTGTGCCAGCTGCTGCGTGTGCCAGCTGCTGCGTGTGTGTGCCAGCTGCTGCGTGTGTGTGTGCCAGCTGCTGCATGTGTGTGTGTGTGTGTGTGTGTGCCAGCTGCTGCGTGTGTGTGTGCCAGCTGCTGTGTGTGTGTGTGTGCCAGCTGCTGTGTGTGTATGTGTATGCAAGCTGCTGTGTGTATGCAAGCTGCTGTGTGTGTGTGTGTGTATGCAAGCTGCTTTGTGTGTGTGCAAGCAAGGGGTCTGGGTGTGTGTGTGTGTGTGTGTGTGTGTGTGTGTGTGTGCGGATGCAAGCAAGGAGTCTGTGTGTGTGCGGATGCAAGCGAGGAGTCTGTGTGTGTGTGCGGATGCAAGCGAGGAGTCTGTGTGTGTGTGCGGATGCAAGCGAGGAGTCTGTGTGTGTGTGTGCGGATGCAAGCGAGGAGTCTGTGTGTGCGGATGCAAGCGAGGAGTCTGTGTGTGTGTGCGGATGCAAGCGAGGAGTCTGTGTGTGTGCGGATGCAAGCGAGGAGTCTGTGTGTGTGCGGATGCAAGCGAGGAGTCTGTGTGTGTGCGGATGCAAGCGAGGAGTCTGTGTGTGTGCGGATGCAAGCGAGGAGTCTGTGTGCGTGTGGATGCAAGCAAGGAGTCTGTGCGTGTGTGTGCGTGTGGATGCAAGCAAGGAGTCTGTGCGTGTGTGTGCGTGTGGATGCAAGCAAGGAGTCTGTGTGTGGATGCAAGCAAGCAGTGTGTCTGGGTGGGTGGGTGTGTTTGTGTGACTAGAGGGTTGTTTGTGCATATTTGCATTTGGTCACTGAAAATTTTTTTATTTTTTGTGCTTGTGCACACGTTCATAGGTTCATAGGTTCATACTAGGCTATCTGCCCTGGGGCAATTATAAGCCTAGCCCGATTCTGTATGGCTTACGCCACCCCTTGATTTGAGTATACTGTGCCCTTTTTAAGGTTTAGTTTACTGTGCCTCTGTCTAGTAGTGACACGGGAGTAATCCCTGGGACAAACCTACAATCCCCCATCCACCTATCGAGATTTTTCTTGAGATTCAGTGAGGTGCTCTGCCTCACATGAACTGGAATTCTATTCCAGAGCGAAGGGAGTCTCTGGGTTATGAACCTGTCCCTCCAGCAAGTTCTATTTATTTCTGTGCTGAGGTTCAAGTCCCTCAAGTGTGTGGCTCTAAGGGATTTAGATTTACTGAGGTGGAGCATGTCCATTAATTCTGGATTTGACATAGCTTTGTATGTCAGGCATAGATCGCCTCAAAGTAGGCGGTATGCAACTGAGTAGAGCTGGAGTTTTTTTAACCGAGCAGCATATGGCATCTGTTTGAGACCCTTGATCCTCTTGGTGAGATACTTTTGGGGTCTTTCTAATTGCCGCAGGTGTCGGGTAAGGTACATCCAAAAAGGGGCATTGTATTCTATGATGGGCCTGATGAGGGATGAATAAAGGGGCACGATTACCTCTCTTGATCTAGATGTGAAACCCTTCATGATGAGGTGGGCTATGTAGAAGGTCTTTCTAACCACTTTGGCAATGTGGTTTTCAAAGGAGAGATTTATATCAACTTGGGTCCCCAGGCCCTAATAACTTTCTCTGTACCTAATGGGTTTCCGCCTATGTGGTAATTTGTGGGCACATTGTTTTTGCCAAAGGGTATGACTATACATTTTTTGGCATTTAGCTTTAAACCATGGCGCTGGCACCAGTTATCTGTCTCTGAGACCCTTCTGAAGGATGCTTGTGTCAGCTGGAGAGTTGATTATGGCGCCCAGTTTGCAGTCGTCTGCGAACTTGGTGAGCCATAGTCCTCCCACGTTTGCCTGTACTTCGGAAAAGTATATACCGAACAAGAGTAGTCCCAGGACAGAACCCTGTGGGATGCCACCTGTGACCGGTTTCGAGTCTGACATGGCTCCAGCAACTCTCACTCTGTGGGTTCTGTCTTTGAGCCAGTTTGCAACCCATCTTGTGACATAGGGGTTTATATTTAAGCTGTATAGCTTATATATGATGCCCGAGTGGGGTATTGCGTCAAATTCCTTTGCAAGGTCCAGATAGGCTGTGTGGACTACCTTCCCTTCATCTATGGCTTTGGTGACTGTTTCAAAGAAGGCAACCAGGTTCAAAAGGCAGGATCTGCCCTTGACAAAGATGAACTGGGTAGGATCTAGTGTCTGTAGGTCCCCAATACCTTTGTTTGAGCTCCATGATGATACTCTCCATAGCCTTGCAGACTAAGCTAGTCAGGCTTATGGGGCAATAGTTTCCAGGGTCCGTAGAGGCTCCACCTTTGTGGAGTGGGACCCCTGTTGCTGTACGCCATTCTGTGGGCACATATCCTGTAGTGAGGCTGAGATTGTATAGCTGTTTTATTTGAGGGATTAGTTCCTCTTGGAGTTCATGTAGGATGCAACCTGGAATGCCATCTGGTCCCATGGAAGCAGTGTTTTTTGCTTTGGAGAGGGCAGCCTTCACCTAAGCATCAGAGATGTTTGGGAGGCAGCCCTCTGCCAGGATAGATACTTGCTCTTTTTGGGGGGGGGGGTGGAGAAGTTTGCACTGAACCTGTCTGCCAGGATATTGGCAATGTCTGTGGGTTCAGAGTATTTTTTGTCGTTTAGAATCAACTCACAACAAGTCTGGGAGTTGCATCCCAGGTTTCTGACATAACTGAAAAAAGCCTTATGATTGTCTTTGGTGTCCTGTGCAATTTTTCTCTCGAAGCTGGCCTTGGAGGATTTTATGAGGGATCGTAATTTTTTGCTAGTACTGATCAGATATGCCTTCCCTATTAGGGATTTTGCTCTATCATGTAGTAGCTTCCTCCTTCTGTTGTACAGTTTATTTATGGCAGGGGGTCCACCAGACTGGACGCCTACCTTTGGATGATTGGGTCTTGGTTTTGTTTGAGATAGCATGATCCATGCATTCCTGGAGATGTCCGTAGAATGCGTTTATATAGGATTCTGCAGTTTGGGCCATAGTTTCCACTGGCATTGGGGCCTTGAAGGATTCCACTTCGGTTTTGATAAGTTTTCTTTTGAGAAGTTTTTCACTGTGGTTTTCTGGGCTATGGGGTGGGGTCGGGATGTGGACATCCAGTGAAATTATTTTATGGTCTGATCTTACCAATGAGGGATATACTTTTGGTGTGGAGCAAAGAGTCCCCATGTTGGTAATGATCAGGTCTAGTATGTTGTCCCCTCTTGTGGGAGTGGTGACTAGTTGTTCCATAGCATTTGAGTTTATAATTTCCAGGAACCTTTGGGCTAAGGTGCTGGGGCTTGAGTAGTGCTTCCAGTCAATGTTTGGGTAGTTGAAGTCGCCCAATATAATGGTGTTCGGAGAGATCTTCATGTTCTCCAATGTTTTCAGGACAGCCGAGTGGGATTCCTGACTTTGAGAGGGTGGTCTGTAGGATGCTATAAACTGAAAAGCAGTCTTGCCCACTGTTAGTTGCACATGGATGGACTCCAATACTTCGTGCAATGCCACTAGCCTGGAGGTGTGGATATCCTTGATAAATATGGAAACTCCCACTCCTTTTGTGGTTCGGTCCGGGTTTTGGGGCCGAAAATCATGATATGAGGTATAGCCTGGTAGTGCTGGGGTGCTCTCTGGAGCCTTGAACCAGGTTTCTGTCACTGCACAGATATCGATGTTGTCCATACTGAGTAGAGCTTTGAGTGCATGCATCTTGAGGTTAAGACTTCTGGCGTTTAGCAGCATTACCCTTACTTTCTTGTTCCTTGTGCTGTCTATGGGGGTGGGTTTGACTTTTGAGCCTTGCCTAAAAAAGGCACTATGGGGGTAGCAAGAGCCTTTGCCAATATCCGAAAGCCCAGTGGTGACAGGTGAAAGCCGTCCCTAGCGAAGCAACATGGCTTGTCGAGCATGTCATCCCAGGCTGACAGACACTGGATCCCCTTTGAATGACACCGAAATTTTAGCCAATTGTTAAAATCGTTAATTTTGTCTTTGTACTGTGCATCATTCTAGGTGAGGGTAAGATGCTGCTCAAGGTCAGGGTCATACCAGCCTGGGCTACATGATTAAAGAGCTCCTCTGTCTCTTTTCATGTAGTCCAGGGAGGTATGTCTCAGGTCATTCACACCAGCATGTACAATGACCGAGTCATATTAGTATTTGCTTTGGAGTGACCTGAGTGCTTGTGTTATGTTAGAGATTAGGCCTCCTTCACTGAAATGTTTCTTTGTGATGTAATTTAGTACTTACCATGCAGGCAAACAGGCTACTGAAGATGTTGGGGGAAATTGGGCTAAGCAGACCTAAATGGGCTCATTGGGGAAGAACGTTATTTTTTTCTTAGTTCTGTTTACTTGGGTAATACAATTTAGACGTCTGGGGAAAATGTTTTCTTTTTGTGCCTGTGCGTACATGCAGAAAGTGTAGCAGTGATCCCTGGTGGAAATTATTCACTTTCTTCTCAGTTGTTGTTTACTGTGTGCTGTAACACACTGCTGACAAAGTCACTGCGTAACATGCTTTGTTTATCATTGTGCATTCATTGAAGATTGAAGCCTTAAGATTCACTTTGGTGTGTGTTTGTGTCTGTCTGCCTTGTGTCTGCAAGCAAGGAGTGGGAGACTGATTGTGTGTCTGTAGATGCTAGCAAGGGGTTTGTGTGTGCATGCAATCAAGGAGTCTGTCTGTTTGGGTGGGTGTGTGCGTGTGTGCATGCAAGGAAGGAGTCTGTGTGGGTGTGTGTGTGTGCATGCAAGCAAGGAGTCTGCATGTGTGTGCATGCAAGCAAGGGGTCTGGCTGTGTGGGTGGGCATGCAAGCAAGGGGTCTGGGGGTGTGTGTGTGCATGCAAGCAAGGGGTCTGTCTGGGTGTGTGCGTGTGTGCATGCAAGCAAGGAGTCTGTCTGTGTGGGTGTGTATGCATGCAAGCAAGAGGTGGTGAACTACTTCTGTTTCTGTGTTGTTTAAGGAATGATTTTTGAACTGGTCTTTGTTATTGAGAGATTACGTGAAAAGATTAGCTTTTTTCATTTAGTAAAAGTGAGGCATTATTAAAATAAGTTTCAATAGAAGTAAATGCTGCTTGGATGTTTTGGTGAACTCTTGTTAGACTGTCTGTCAGATGATTGTAGAATCATCAGCATATTGGATCCGTGTTGGGAAGAGGTGTGTACATTATTGATGCATTTGCGATCATTTGGTGTCAGTAGGTTTTGATTGATTTTGTTCCTGGTCACTGGTGAAATGGCATAACATTTTGATATTCATTTAATTTCTTTCTGATCAGTACTAGTATACTCATTATAAATAATATATTTACACGCACACACAAAACACATACACGTGATAAAAAATACTTTGTGTTTGAGGCAGTGAATATTTTTTGCACACAAACATTAATTAGTTATGGTGATCATTTTGTGCCATAAGTTTTTGATTGCACACTAAGCTGTAAATATCGTAACTGTAAGATCTCTTAATAACATAGATTCTCAGATACCAGACCCATGCAGAGACTCATCTTGAGTGTTGAGTTCACAAGTTTTTATCTGAACCAGTGCATTTACTTTTCAGTTAGAGCATCAAAGGTTCCAGCTTTGTAGTTATATTGTCTAAAGTGTGCACTGTCTCAGATAAATGCTGATTTTTCTCCAGCTTTGTAGTTATATTGTCTAAAGTGTGCACTGTCTCAGATAAATGCTGATTTTTCTCAAGAAAAAACAAACATTTTAGTTGTAAGAGACTTTCAGGCCCAGATTTCCTGAACTCAGAAACATTTGTTTATAGCAGCATCCTAGAAAGCAGGGAAGACAAAACCATGTTTATGACAAGAAAAGCTATTGCATGTCAGCAAGCTATTACTTTAAAGACAGATGACAATAAGTTCAAAAACACATGACAAAGGTGCTATACATATATTCCAACACTGGAGACTAGAACAGTTACAACTACAACGTATTAAATGGGACAAAATAGTGAGAAGCATTCTGATAATATGCATTAAGATTAACCATGGAGTGAGATGATTCGTGATCACCATCTGCTTTACATATTTGTGTTGTGTGTGAATGCATGCCAATTCATAGTGGGTTCCGTATGTACTCTTCTATCCAGGACACTCACAAAGCTGCACTCTCTGGCTAAGTCTGTAGGCTGAGAAAAACACACTTTATAATAACAAAGCTTTCGGATAAAATCCTTCCTCAATACTAATACAAACAAATCTAAAAAACAAATGGTTTAAATACAGGTCACTGAAGTCACATGACCAGCAGTCCAAAAATCATGTGACCACAAGTATATAAAACAAATCATTAAAATTAGAAAAATTAGAAAAAACATAACATTATCGCAACCTAGTATGTTGCAGTTTAACAAGAACAGGTTTCAAGGTAATCATATTATTTAAACCTGGAAAATGGTCAGAGTTCAACCTAAGAATCCATTCATACTCTTTTAATTCAAGTAAATTACCACTATCACCACCTCTGGCAGGAGGGGTTTCTGGGGGAGGGTTTCTGTCACTGCACATCGATGTTGTCCATACTGAGTAGAGCTTTGAGTGCATGCATCTTGAGGTTAAGACTTCTGGCGTTAGCATTACCTTTATTTTCTTGTTCCTTGTCCTGTCTAGGGGGGGGGGTTTGTTTTTTGGGCCTTGCCAAAAAAGGCCACTAGGGGGGGGGAAGGGCCCTTTGCCAATATCTGAAAGCCCAGTGGTGACAGGTGAAAGCCATCCCTAGAGAAGCAACATGGCTGTCGAGCATGTCATCCCAGGCTGACAGACACTGGATCCCCTTTGAATGACACCGAAATTTTAGCCAATTGTTAAAATCGATAATTTTGTCTTTGTACTGTGGCATCATTCTAGGTGAGGGTAAGATGCTGCTCAAGGTCAGGGTCATACCAGCCTGGGCTACATGATCAGAGAGCTCCTCTGTCTCTTTTCATGTAGTCCAGGGAGGTATGTCTCAGGTCATCCACACCAGCATGTACAATGACCGAGTCATATTAGTATTTGCTTTGGAGTGACCTGAGTGCTTGTGTTATGTTAGAGATTAGGCCTCCTTCACTGAAATGTTTCTTTGTGATGTAATTTAGTACTTACCATGCAGGCAAACAGGCTACTGAAGATGTTGGGGGAAATTGGGCTAAGCAGACCTAAATGGGCTCATTGGGGAAGAACGTTATTTTTTTCTTAGTTCTGTTTACTTGGGTAATGCAATTTAGACGTCTGGGGAAAATGTTTCCTTTTTGTGTTTGTGCATACATGCAGAAAGTGTAGCAGTGATCCCTGGTGGAAATTATTCACTTTCTTCTCAGTTGTTGCTTACTGTGTGCTGTAACACACTGCTGACAAAGTCACTGCGTAACATGCTTTGTTTATCATTGTGCATTCATTGAAGATTGAAGCCTTAAGATTCACTTTGGTGTGTGTTTGTGTCTGTCTGCCTTGTGTCTGCAAGCAAGGAGTGGGAGACTGATTGTGTGTCTGTAGATGCTAGCAAGGGGTTTGTGTGTGCATGCAATCAAGGAGTCTGTCTGTGTGGGTGGGTGCGTGCGTGTGTGCATGCAAGGAAGGAGTCTGTGTGGGTGTGTGTGTGTGCATGCAAGAAAGGAGTCTGCATGTGTGTGCATGCAAGCAAGGGCTCTGGCTGTGTGGGTGGGCATGCAAGCAAGGGGTCTGGGTGTGTGTGTGTGCATGCAAGCAAGGGGTCTGTGTGTGTGTGTGTGTGTGTGCATGCAAGCAAGGAGTCTGTCTGTGTGGGTGTGTATGCATGCAAGCAAGGGGTGGTGAACTACTGTTTCTGTGTTGTTTAAGGAATGATTTTTGAACTGGTCTTTGTTATTGAGAGATTACGTGAAAAGATTAGCTTTTTTCATTTAGTAAAAGTGAGGCGTTATTAAAATAAGTTTCAATAGAAGTAAATGCTGCTTGGATGTTTTGGTGAACTCTTGTTAGACTGTCTGTGTGATTGTAGAATCATCAGCATATTGGATCCGTTTTGGGGAGGTGTGTACATTATTGATGCATTTGCGATCATTTGGTGTCAGTAGGTTTTGATTGATTTTGTTCCTGGTCACTGGTGAAATGGCATAACATTTTGATATTCATTTAATTTGTTTCTGATCAGTACTAGTATACTCATTATAAATAATATATTTACACGCACAAAACACGGTGATAAAAAATACTTTGTGTTTGAGGCAGTGAATATTTTTTGCACACAAAAATTAATTAGTTATGGTGATCATTTTGTGCCATAAGTTTTTGATTGCACACTAAGCTGTAAATATCCTAACTGTAAGATCTCTTAATAACATAGATTCTCAGATACCAGACCCATGCAGAGACTCATCTTGAGTGTTGAGTTCACAAGTTTTTATCTGAACCAGTGCATTTACTTTTCAGTTAGAGCATCAAAGGTTCCAGCTTTGTAGTTATATTGCCTAAAGTGTGCACTGTCTCAGATAAATGCTGATTTTCCTCCAGCTTTGTAGTTATATTGTCTAAAGTGTGCACTGTCTTGGATAAATGCTGATTTTTCTCAAGAAAAAACAAACATTTTAGTTAAAGGTAAGAGACTTTCAGGCCAAGATTTCCTGAACTAGGAAATATTTGTTTATAGCAGCATCCTAGAAAGCAAGGAAGAAGAAACTATGTTTATGACAAGAAAAGCTATTGCATGTCAGCAAGCTATTACTTTAAAGACAGATGACACGTCCAACATGCAAACAAACTAAAACGTATTAAATGGGACAAAATAGTGAGAAGCATTCTGATAATATGCATTAAGATTAACCATGGAGTGAGATGATTCGTGATCACCATCTGCTTTACATATTTGTGTTGTGTGTGAATGCATGCCAATTCATAGTGGGTTCCGATGTACTCTTTCTATTCAGGACACCTCACAAAGCTGCACCCCCTCTGGCTAAGTCTGTAGGCTGAGAAAAACACACTTTATAGCTATCAAAGCTTGATAAAATCCTTCCTCAATACTAATACAAACAAATCTAAAAACAAAATGGTTTAAATAGGTCACTGAAGTCATATGACCAGCAGTCCAAAAATCATGTGACCACAAGTATATGAAACAAATCATTAAAATTAGAAAAATTTGAAAAAAACATAACATTATCGCAACCTAGTATGTTGCAGCTTAACAAGAACAGGTTTCAAGGTAACTATAATATTTAAACCTGGAAAAATGGTCAGAGTTCAACCTAAGAATCCATCTACTCTTTAATTCAAGTAAATTACCACTATCACCACCTCTTGGCAGGAGGTCAGACACATCAATAACTCTAGCAGAATCTATGTTCAATACCTGAATCAACTATGCTTATACAAGGTGACACTGGGCCAATGGGTCTCTTCTAATCTCTGATTTGTGTTCACGATGCATCTTTTAGCTTTCAGTGGTCTTACCCACATAGAATGCAGGTGCACATTTCACGAATTAGCTAAGTACACCACATTAGATGTAACACAAGTGGTGAAAATTAAACTGATAAACTTTTTACCACTATTAGGATGTTTGAACTTATCACTGCAACCAACCACAATATCAGGAACAGCAGGAACAATTCAACAGCCACATAAATGCATCATAGGCTTAAGTGGTAAAAAGTCCCCTACAGGCCTGAAAAATCTTTTGTAACATAAACATATCTCTTCAAGGACTCTATTTCTATGAGAAAAAGGCTCACCAAGAATGTCTTTAATCTCACTAGAGAGGCCATTAAAAACCCTAATCTATCTGTATTATTTGTTTTGACAAAACAAGTCAAGGTATTATAACTAGTAAGATACCTAGTGCATACTTTTTTGAACATTCTAGGTTAATAGAACCAACATCATCCCCAAGAAAAACTAGCTTCAATATTGTCTTCCTATTAACTAAAACTTTAAATCTAAAACTAGTTTAGAATCATAACCACTATCCAGAAACTCTTGGACATCTCATCCAACTGTAAATTAAATGTAGCATCACTGCATTTAGTCTACTAACTCTATTAAACTGTGAAGTAACAACCCCTTAAAGCATTACAAGTATGCACATTGGAATAATTAATGTATCTATCAGAGTTTATCTCCTTGTGAATACTGTGCTGGATAGAACCTCATGTAGTTAGAGTCTTTAACATCCAAGAAATTAATTTCACTATCAGAGGCATCCATCTTATGTGGGTAAGACCACTAGAAAGCTAAAAGAACGCATCATTGAACACAAATCAGAGATTAGAAGGGCCATTGACAGTAATGCCTTGTCTAAACACATAGGTAATACAGGTATTGAACATAGAGTCTCCCTTTAGAGTTGATGTAATAATGGCCTCCTGCCAGAGGTGGTGATAGTGGTAATTTACTTGAATTAAAAGAGTATGAATGGATTCTTATGTTGAACTCTGACCATTTTCCAGGTTTAAATAATATGATTACCTTGAAACCTGTTCTTGTTAAATTGCAAACATAAATTAGGCCAAGTATAATGTTGTTTTTTCTAATTTTCTAATTTTCTAATTTTAATGATTTGTTTTATATACTTGTGGTCACATTGATTTTGGACTGTTGGTCATGTGACTTCAGTGACCTGTATTTAAACCATTTGGTTTTTAGATTTGTTTGTATTAGTACCTTCGAGGAAGGATTTTATCCTAAAGCTTTGCTATTATAAAGTGTGTTTTTCTCTAGTTCTGTTTGCTATTCATATTTTCTCAGAAGTTTGTTTTTGCTAAGTCTGTAGGCTTGCATGAAATAAATCCTAGTCCATTGTCTCAGCTTGCTGGTAATGTACTCTAGTTTACCTCCTTCTAAGGGACTTAGCAGAAAAGGATAATAATTTTCTTTAAAGTTACTGGCACTGCTGTTGCCACCCCCAGCTTCTTAAGCCAGACTGATTCATTATATTTTTTAGTCGCTCATTTCAAACAATGTCATTAAATGAACATTTAAGTCCAGCAAGCAAGGGATTCACAGGTGTGTGCATGCAAAGCAAGGGGTCTGGCTGTGTGGTTGTGTATGTTTCAGGTGCATGCAAGGGTTTCACCTGTTTCACATATCACTATCTATCAAATCTTGAGTTTTAGGATTTCCAGGTAATTTGACCATTGACATTCATCTGATATCTGATGCTGTACTTAACCTGTTCTTAAAGTGCAGTAATAGAAGCTCTTTTACCTTACCTAATCATAGTTCCCTTGTAATCCAAAAAAAAAATCAACTAAATGCTGGTCTATAATGTCAGTTTGCAATGTTTTTTACATTGGAATTTGCCCTCTGAACTTTTTCATTTGTTCCTTTTACAATAGTTTAATATTAAGGCTTCATTCTGTGCTGTTGCAAGAGACGTCTCTGGATATGTATTCTGATCTTTCATTATAGCAGTGATGTTATTTACCCCAACATTCTTTGCCTTGTCTTCACTTTCCACAAGTCATAGTGCATAACTGTTTATTTTGCATAGCGTCCATTATTTTTCCTCTTGTTGTTGCTTTACTGTTCATAATATTTTTCACTTTCAGGTAAATCTCTGAAATGAAGACAGTAACTGCCATTGTGACATGATCTCTTGATGTTTTGAATATGCTTGACATAATTCCATTAATATTTAAGAACTGTCCCTTTGAATTCCATTAATAGTTAATAATTGTAACATTGTACCTTGTAAAATCGCACTGCTGCACATTTGTCCCTCCATGACTTTTGTTTTTCAAGCTCCTTATTGAATTAAGGATTTGTGACACAGGCAAATTTACATTCATATAAAAGTAATCGCGTAATCAGTAAAACAAAAATTTTACTTCACATATATAGGTATATACTCATATAACCTAAGCAACAGTAATAACTAATTTATCAATTCCTGCCTTTTAAAAAAAATATATATCTCTTATTAAACCATTTACTACTCTAGAGGGATGATGTACATTTATATAATGAAAACAAACCTCACCAACACAATCCTAGTTGCAAGCATTTTACATCATTAAACCACTTGACACCCTAAGTTGCAAAACATTATACATCACTCTTATCTAATCTAATCTTTTTTTAGTCAAACATTATGTAGCTCATTTAAACCTTGCTACCCTCTTAAACCCCTGCTCCTCCCTTAGGATGAATCTGTCTACTGACAATCCACTTTTCCCTTTGTGTTCATGCAAGCAAGGAGTCCACATGCAGTGTGTGTGTGCATGCAAGCAAGGAGTATGTGATTGTGGAACCTTGACCATTAACTGGCCCTTGAATCTAACTCAATGTTGCCGTTTGTGCACACAAGGACAAAGTAAAAATAATGGCATCAAGCAGCAGTTAGTTTCCATTTGGGTACCCCAGCTGTTGTACACAAAGTAATGGAAGTGTCCTTGAGATGTTTCCATCCTGTTGCTTCTCCAAACTGAGACAAAGAATACTTATATAGCAACCTTGGGGCAATGATTCATCTTTTGATGTCTATTGAAGCTTGTGCATACATACAAACCTGAATGAACCGGCCTATCCAGGAAATAAGAACTCATCTCAAACATGTACAACATTACAGAACAATCCTCCTAAATTTTGTAAGAGTGCACAATCTGTATGCCTTTGGCTTATACCAGGTGTGTGTGAGGATGTGTGGGCTTAGGGCACTGTGTGTGTGTGGGCTTTTAGGGCCCCTGTGTGTGTGTGTGTGTGTGTGTGTGTGTGTGTGTGGGCTTAGGGCCTGTGTGTGTGTGTGGCCACCTGTGTGTGGGCCAGGGAAGCCTGTGTGTGTGTGTGTGTGTGTGTGTGTGTGTGTGTGTGTGTGGGCTTAGGGCCAGTGTGTGTGTGTGTGTGTGTGTGTGTGTGTGTGTGTGTGTGTGTGTGTGGGTTTAGGGTGCTGTGTGTGTGTGTGTGTGTGGGTGGGTGGTGCTGTGTGTGTGTGTGTGGGCAATCTGTGTGTGTGTGTGGGCTTAGGGCCTGTGTGTGTGTGGTGAGGGCGCTGTGTGTGTGGGCACGAGGGCGCTGTGTGTGTGTGGGCACGAGGGCGCTGTGTGTGTGTGGGCACGAGGGCGCTGTGTGTGTGTGGGCGAGGGCGCTGTGTGTGTGTGTGTGTGTGTGTGGGCTTAGGGCCAGGTGTGTGTGTGTGTGTGTGTGTGTGTGTGTGTGTGTGTGTGGGCGAGGGCGCCTGGTGTGTGTGTACAGGGTGCCGTGGTGTGTGTGTGGGCTAGGGCCTGTGTGTGTGTGTGTGTGTATGGTCAGCCTGTGTGTGTGTGTGTGTGTGTGTGTGTGTGTGTGTGTGTGTGTGTGTGGCTGCTGTGTGTGTGTGTGTGTGTGTGTGTGTGTGTGTGTGTGTGTGTGTGTTTGCCTTGCTGTTGCTGTGTCCTGTGCTTGTCGCAACTGATGTTCACTGCTTTCCTCCTTCTGTCTCCTT